>NC_089508.1:96085063-96350063 GCF_036850995.1 Saccopteryx leptura
ATTTTAAAAATGAACATATATTACTCTTAATTTTGTTTCTTATGATACCTAGAAGACCTGAATATAAAAACAGCATCAGAGGGAAAACAGCTTGCAGTCCACAGAGTTTTAACCAACATGAAAAAAAGTATACACATGCATCCGTTTTGCTATTGATCAGGAAACCACAGGAATTAGTGTTGGTTTAACGCCTATTAAGGGAAACAGTGTTTTCTATAGCAGAATGAAGAAGGGTTATTGCTAAGTAAGGAAGATCTAAAAACAAGTCATGCAGATGCTAATATTCATTCACAGTTAGGTAATTTTCTGCTTTGGCTTTCACATTTTTAAAGCTCTGGTCTGTTGGCTTCGGGTGATTTATGAGACTCTGGTTCCTATTTAAATATTCATCTGGTTTGAGAGGATATACTCTTGTCATGTTATCTGGGAATCATATTTTCCATCAGATTCCAATTTCTTTGAACGTAAGGATCAGATACCCACATCTGCATGTCCCCAAGAATCTAAGATAAACTGGTTTGATGTTTTCCCCTTAGCTGGTGGAATGGTGACAGTGAGATCTGTCATTTGAAAGTAGAGGTTGAGGTGAATGAGCCCATTATTCTGTTCCAAGAAGTAATATCCACCATCGCTTAAACAGTCCTTACTATGGGCCAGACACTGTTGGGAGCAAGTTACTCAAAGAAACTCATTTAACTTTCAGCAGTCCTATGAGGTAGTCTATTTTTCAGGAGAGGAAACCCAAGCACAGGGAGATTGTGTGGCCTGCCCAAGCCACACAGGTAATGGGTGGCACTGTTGGGACAGCAGAAGGTGTGCTTTAAGGGTTTGTCTCCTAAGCACCACCCATGCTGCCTTTTTCAGAGATTCCACGTGCAGGACAATGAGGCAGGAAGTGGTATTTTGACCCCTAATGTCTTTCCCTAAGAGAAATATAATCTACAGTCTATAATCTATTAAAAGGCATATGTCTTTGCACTAGAAATAACGAGAATAGTTTTTCTTCTGGAGAATAGATATATCATATCTGCATTCACTTTTGGAACTCTCAGTAGTTTTATGAGATCTTATGCAAACACATATACATAAACTCTCTTGGAAAACTAGATTTATACGGTAAAAACTTAGATTATATGTGTGAAATCACTACTGCCACATAGGGAACCTGAATTCAAACGCCTTTCTTAAAAACATAAGAGAGAAAATAGAGTTTTTGAGAAGAGGAGGCGATTCACCCACGGTCATTACATAATTAGCCAAAGCTAATTTCAGTTGTTTTTCATTTCCCATATGCCATTCATGACATCCATTTCTGCGTTTGTTAGTGTAGCCAGAATGCCCCGTTTTGTGTTCTCCGTTGCTCACACGTTCCGGGAGACCGGTGCGGGTGCGGAGGCGTCCTGGCCGCGCCGCGCGCGCTATGGGGGCTATGAAGGTACCGGAGCCGCCAGGGCCGCCTGCAGGACCGGTGTCGGGTTTCGCGTCAGAGGCACAGCTCTTGCACCGCAGCCGCGTCTGACTGAGAGCAACACTCTGAATACAAATGGGTTTAAAATGGCTGACTCTGTACAAGAGTAAATAAGAACCTTTACAGTTTTTCATTTAGTCACAGGATCAGCAGGTCTCATCACCCCAAATAGAGAATTAAGGTAGTTTTCCAGCTGAGGGAGGCAAAGTAGGGACATGGGGGAAGGTGACTTGAGCAGCAAAGACCTTGCCTTTTCCTGTTTTTTTGTTTTGTTTTTTTAAAAAATAGAGCTCAGGCTAAACTAATCCTCCACATGAATATATGCCTTAGGAAATAATTTTTATTAACAGCTGAATATTTTTACTTTCATTCACATGCACCAAAATATTAGGGTTATGATATTTGGTTGCATGCATACATCACTGTGTCAAAGAAAGAGGAGAATCTAGCCTTAATAAAAAACGATTTATTAACTTCTCCATGTCTTATAAATTTAATATGCTATGAGTTCTTGCTCTCATTGCGGATTTCTTTTAGAAGTATATTTCTGAATTTGAGCTCATAATATTTCTGAATAATATATTGGTAAATAATAAAATGAAACAACTCTCTGATGCATATAATCCGCGGACTCACGATTGGGGTGACTACATGTCAGTTACACATAATATTTATTTTGCGTCCCTTTTATGATTTCCTCAAGAGAAATGGCTGAAGCTGCTGTGTCTTGCTCCATAACATTCAGCATTAATGTATTCATTTTCTGAACATAAAATAACACAATAATGATTTTTTTTATCACTCCCCTTCTAAAAAACACTCACTGTTCTCTGTGGCAGTATTTTTGTGGGGTTTTGGGAGGGTTGTTAGTTTATTTTGTTAGGATAGAAATGAATTTTATTCATTTTTGGTACTCATCATAATAACAAAGTGTGACCTCTGTATAAATACAATTTTTCTTCTCCACAATTGCACATAAAATCCATCCTCCTTTGTAACTGCGGAGAGTAGAAGAGTCACTATAAATGCTGGCTTCAGGGAGTCCATACTTCCGACAAGATTTAAGGTAGAAATATTCAGAGGCCATGTTACTCAAACAAGACCCAACCATTTTTTGTTGTTAGTCTCTTTCCTTCTCTTTTCTGCGGAGTATTACCTAAAGGTACCTCTGAGCATAAGAGATTGAGATTTCTATTTAGTCTACAAGTGAACTAACAGGTTTTTTCTACCTGTGGGCATCTGTTTGGGATTTCAGTTAGCTAAGCCGCTTTGGCCCTAGAATAAAAATATAAAGGACCAGGGAAAATGCAGGCAGAAAAAAAAATGCAGACTGTGGCATTTCCTTGTTTGGTTATAAAAGATACTTTACTTTTTAGAACAGTTTTAGATTTACAAAAAATTGAAAAAATAGTACAGAGAGTTCTATGTCCCCCATCCAGATAGTTTCCCCATGCCTTCTCCTTTACATAAACGTACTAAAACTGTTCATTATTATATTGTTCTGTTTTCCTATTGTGCTTATATGTGCCTGTTCCTACTACACCCCAATAATTATTGTAGATAAAAAGTAGATAGTTCGTATTTTAAGTTGGGGAATGGAAATGCATAGTATTACCCTAACAGCACCATCCCAATTTGGCCAAAGAGGCCAAAAAAGCCTCAAAGTGGAGACATAGCCCAACGGAAGCTGAGAGTTGTCTCACCTCTGATGGAACTTGACCTCTGGGAAGAACTACCAGTCTGGTAAAAGGTGGCATCTCTGCCATGAAACCAACACCACAGCCTTGGTCATGGTGTTAAATCTGGAATGCTTTCTAAGGGTCAAGGGCAGTGGGGCATAATGGGAAGCATTATCTAATGCTGTCCCATGTTTAAAGCTCTGATGTCTGAAGTAAAGGGTGGGGGCTAAATAATCTTTAATATATTTTCTCAACCATAAGATTATACAAGGTAGAGGTTTTTAAAAAGGTGCTTTATATGAAAGAAAAAAAAATTCTCTTCATTCTGGATCCCTTAGCCTGTGCATTATCAAGACAAAGATTAAAAATACAGAATTTGTTTTCAGCCATACTCATTCCAAGATGATTAAAAAACAATGGAGCAGGTTGAAGCATCTTTGAAGGCTCTTGGAGAATGGTCATGGCATATATGCGGGATACCTAAATTGAAACTTTTCTTTGCCTTTTCTCCCACGATCCTAGACAGAGCTCTGAGTAATATTAGTTTGAGGGTGTTCTATTTCTCTCTTGCTATTTCTCTTTCTTTTTCTATTAGGCTAATAAATAAATTCTGAAACTTTTGTTTCTGCCTCCCAAGACCCTGACTATGCAACAGGGAGCAGTAAAAAAAGACCTAACTGACTAATTTAAAGTTACCTTGAGGATGTTTGTCTACTTTTATTTTTGTCCTTAGATTGGCTTTAGGAATATGTAGTCTACGCTTTCACAATATAGTTAGGGGCAGCAGAGGTACTGTATGTATGATTTGTACTTGTACCTATTCCTAATTCCATCTGTTTTTAATATATTCTCCTGATAAAATTTTATCCCTTCTTTCCAGTCAGGCTTTTGCCTGATTTGATAGAGAGTCCCTCTGGCTTATGCTGAAATTGAAATGTATGATATCTTATTGTTTGCCTATATACCCAGATGTCCAGGCACCAAGTTTACTTTTATAAATGAAATATTGAAAACAAACATAAAGCATTGGAGATGAAGTTGCAAGGCAGGCTCAACATTCCTGCATTAGAAATGGTCACCGTAAGGCTAGAAGCTTCTCTATCTCAGGTGGCTGATCTGTGGGCTTCCCTGAACAGATCTCTAGTAAGTAATATTTTTCTCATTGCATGAACTTTTCAAAGGTTCTCGACACCAAATCATCAGTATCATAAAGTAGCAAAGCAGCATTATATAGAAGAAAAAAAAATAGACTTAGGGACTGGATCTGGATTTAATTCAGGTTCTGCTATTTTTAAGCTCCTTGCTTCTAGTAAGTCATTTAACCTATCTGAACCTAACTTTCTTCACATGATTTTTAATGCTTCCATGTTGAAAACATGGTAAAGATGAAATTAAACAACTTACTGAAAAGACCAAAGGAGTAGGCAATATCACAGGCCCTAGGGCTCAATGGTGAGCAAGAAAGACAGAGGTATAGCCCATAAACGAGCAATTACAATACACTGTGATAGAAAAGTGGGGACATATAGGAGGGACAAGTAACCCAGACCTGAATGATCAGAAAAGTTTGCTGAATGAAGACAGTGACATCTAAGCTGTTAATTAAAATATGGGTAAGTTAAAAGGAATACCCACACATATATAGTAAAGAACCTAGCACTTGCCCAGTGTATTTTGAGTTCAATGAGTTGCATTTCTCTTCCCCTTCCCTTTTGCTATGTCCCCAGAACCCCTCTAAACAGATCCTGCATCATGAGTTGCACTCATTGATTTAAAAAATATTTAGTGGCCCTGGCTCGTTGATTTACTGGTAGAGCGTTAGCCCATCTGTGGAAGTCCTGGGTTCGATTCCCAGTCAGAGCACATAGGAGAAGTGACCATCTGCTTCTCCACCCCTCCTCTTCCCCTTTCATTCTCTACCTCTTTTCCCCCTTCCCACAGCCATGGCTCATTCAAGCATGTTGACCCCAGGCCCAGAGAATGGCACCATGACCTTGCCTCAGGTGCTAAAATAGCTCTGTTGCTGAGCAATGATCAATGGCCCCAAATGTACAGAGCATCACCACATAGAGGGCTTGCTGGGTGGGTCCCAGTCAAGGTACATGTGTCTCTCTATCTCCCCACCTCATACTTAATAATAATAATAAAATAAATAAATAATATTTAGTGAGCACCTGGTATAGGCTTTGTGCTAATGACTAGGAACATGTCTGTGAAGAAGGGAGAGGCTCTGCCCTTCAGCTGTTTAATGGAGTCAGCTCAATACATCGGACTCCAGAGACCACCACCATTCATTCTGGAATGCGTAAATAAGATTCATCTATTAGCTTTCCAGAAAGAACTTGATGAGACAATATGTAGAAAGTCACTCCAGAAGCTGCCAGTTCTAGAACACTGGACTAATGTACTGACAACCAGGGTTTAGAGATCTATGCCTTTAAATTAATTCTTTTAATGAAAAAAAAAAGTCAGTAGGCTTCAAAATGGCAGTACCCTAGACTTCATTGCTCTCTTGGAAAATATGAGTAAAATGTTATCATTTCTTAGAACCATACCCATTCTAGGGGAAGAGAAAGTTAAAAAACAAAACCAGAGTGGTCACCTGACCAGGCAGTGGCGCAGTGGATAGAGCGTTAGACTGGGATGTGGAGGACCCAGGTTCGAGACTCCAAGGTTGCCAGCTTGAGCGCGGGCTCATCTGGCTTGAGCAAAGCTCATCAGTTTGGACCCAAGGTCTCTGGCTAGAGCAAGGGGTTACTCGGTCTGCAGTAGCCCCATGGTGAAGGCACATATGAGAAAGCAATCAATGAACAACTAAGGTGTCTCAACGAAAAACTAATGATTGATGCTTCTCATCTCTCTCCATTCCTGTCTGTCTGTCCCTATCTATCCTTCTCTCTGACTCTCTCTCTGTCTCTGAAAACAAACAAACAAACAAAACAGAGTGGTAAATGAAGGTTTTTTTCCATTGGTATTATAAAGTCTGTTTTTCATTTTGTACAGATAGTCATAAAGAGATTCTGCTTTTTTCTTTTGAGGAATACCTATTCTGATTTCCTAGGCATATTAATTTGCTGCAATTCAGAGCAAAAGCTAATTCTTATTTTTGGGAATTAATTGAGCTGAAAGCTGGATTCATGACAGCCCATCCCTTCAGTGGCCAGCACAGAAGCTGAGGACAGACGGCCATTTCAACTTTACTAGCCTGACATCCTGAATAATCAATGCACGTCAGCCACAAAGACTGGCTGCCTGTGCTCATGCCCATTTGCAAATTGGCTGAGCGCCCACTCACAAATTGGGATGACAGTTCCACTAGGGCACACAAGTGTCAACAAAAGATCACTTCAAACAAGAAGCCTGCTCAGTTTTGCAAGAGCTATCATTTTGTTAGGAGGGGAAAAAAAAAAAGGTTTAAGGTGGTTAATCCTGTATTGCTGACAAATGGCTATTTATATCCCATCATACCGTTAGCCTCAAGGGACATTTTATTTAATAACTTAATGCAATCTTTTCTATCTTTTAAATTTGACTTTCAATCTCTGCATTTTAAATGGGCAAAGAGGAGACAGTATGTCAATCCTCAGTCACTGGATTAAGTCCATTTTCTTCATTCCTGTTACAAGCATCAGAAATTGAAAGAGTAAGCAAAGCATTATTATGTGCATAATGTCACTAGACACTAATTAGAATGGTGAATAGGGCATCTAACAAATCCAAATATATTCTTTAATATTCAATTAATTCAGTAAATATTGGCTAAGCGCCAGGCACCCAGTAGGAATTGGTCTCACTGCCTGGAAACTCTTCTCTTCCAATGGACTCTGCATACTTGCTGTCATAGTAATCAATCTCACTAAAAAATAGTTTACATTTTATTAATTTGGTGGTCAAAATAATCTTCACGTTTGTCATTGACCACCAAATAGCTTCAAATATTTACATGGAGATAAAGACCTCTCATATTCTAGCTAAAATTGATGTTTTTATTCTCATAAATTCTTATAGATGCTTATAAGGGTTACGTTGATGATTCCAAAATGTTCACCCATCTATGCCTTGCACTTCATCGAATCTGTAATATCTTTCTCTATTCCCACCATCTCTAAATGCTGAAATTCCCTTTATCTCGGTAAAGATGAAATGTTCCCTCAGATCCAAGTAATTTTTTTCAAGTTCTACTATGTGACAGCATGAAACAGATGCTTTTACAAAAAATCACCTCACTTACTCCTTGATTCAAACTTAAGAAGATATCATCCCCAATTTTTCTATGTGTGACCAAGTGGAGAGAAGCAGAGGACTGGCAAGGCATCCGACTGGCCACCACAATGTCAAAGCCTGAACTCAGGCTCTCCAAACTCGACTCTCCACTCTCGTTTCCTTCTTCCTTTGAGACCTTTCCTGTCTTCCATCCTTTCGCAGTATGCCCTTCTCTAAACGTTTATAACGCTTAATCCATGCCATTCTGGAGATTTTAATTGCTCTATAACCTGTGTTATTCAAAAATTTATTAAATATTTAGTGAGCAACTTAATAATTTTTATGGAAACAGAGGATGATGATAATGGAGTAGAAAGGAGATAGGGAAGGAAGGGAACAGCAAGGTTTCTTTCATTCCAATATATATGTCAGAATTGTACAGAGTACTTTCATAGATGTCCCATTGAATCATACAACAAACCTCAAAGGAAGGTACTATTATCTCCAAAATATCGATGGGGAAACAGGCTCAAAAAGGTTAAATGAATCTCCAAAGGTTGTAATCAATAAGATATTAGGTGAAGATTCAAACCTACTCATTCTTTCATTCAACAAAATACTCAAGTGTCTACTATATGCCAGGCAGAGCTCTAAATGTACCATATTCATAACTGAACAAAATAAACAGAAACCCTAGCCCATGAGGAACTTGCTTTCTATTGAGGAGTGGCAGGCAGCAAACAATAAGGTTAATAACAAACTGCATATACAGTATGTTAGAAAATGAGATGGGAGATGGAGATTGAGCAGTGTAAGATAAATCAGAATTACCAGGGGTGGAGATGAAGGTTGCAATTATAAATAGCCTGGTCAGTGTAGGCTTCACTGAGAAGGTGAAGTCTGAGGAGAGATATGAAGAACTAAGTGGATAAAGGAGAAGCTCGTTCCAAGCAGAAGGAAGAGTCACTATAAAGGCCCAAGATGGAAGCATCACACCCAAAGTAAAATGGATAAAAATAACTCAACCTGAAAAAGATTTGATTTGCAGAGAGCAAATGTATTTCTTTAATATCCAACAAAACAAAAATAAAAAACAAACAAAAATCTTTTCTAAAGTGACAGGTAGTATTTGAGAGCTATATGTCAAGTACTACCATAAGTGATTCATTTGTACAGGGTGAGGCAAAAGCATGTTTACAGTTGTTCATATGGCAAATAGTACAATAATTAATACATAATAATACAAGAATAAACTCTGTTACATATTCTCACAACTGTAAACCTACTTTTGTCATATCCTGTATTTACATTTGTTGCCCACAAAACACACACACACACACACAAAAAAAAAAAACCCAATAAAATAGATTGTATTGCCACCTTTGGGATGAGGTAAATATGGTACAAATTGGCTAGGAACCTTGGTCATAGTCACGCAAGTTTTAAAAGCTGGAACAACATAGGAACCAAGGCAATCTGGCTTCAGAACCTTGTTCTGAACTACAGTTGTAGTTCACTAGTTTTCACTGCTTAAGAGTATTTTATTTTATAAATATATCACAATATATTTATTCATTCTTTGATGAACATTTTGAAAGTTTGCAGCTTTGTTATTGTTACAAATAATGCCATTATGTCACTTCTTATATCCGTATGGCATTATAAGTGAGAGTTTCTCTGGGTTTTGTACTTTATAGTAGAATTACTAGGGCCTAGAGTATGTGCCAAAGATATCGTGTAGAGCTCTTTCCAATGCAAGGCAGGGAAAAGAGCACATTTTTACTTCATTTCTCATGCTTTCTCAGAATCACAGGTCCTAATTATAGTTTTATTATTGTTTAAGATAACTCATGAATTCTTTATTAAATATTTTCTATTTTCCTAAAATTATTTTTGATCATTGTATTTAGTTCTTTTCACTGTTACAAAATGATTTAATTCTATTTTGGAAAGAATTTATTGCTGACCATTTTTTACTATAATATAAAATTTAAAAAGTGACTACTTCAATAAACTGAAAGAAATAAATGTGACACATCTGTTATTTAAAATATAGATTATCCACACAGATATTTTGCACCACTAGAATAATATTTTCAAATATTATCATTTAATAAAGTAAGGAATAGTTGTAATTATTTGAATTATTTACATGATTATATATAAAACACAAATATATACATTTCATGTATACAGATTTTTAGAACTTTATTATTTACATTTTAAAGTACATCTGTATCTACATATAAATATCTATACCTATATAAATTAATTAAAAGAAGTTGTAGCAGATTGATTGTAAAAAAGCGTCAATATTTCACCTGTCTGGAGTATCTACCCCTAAGAAGTAGAGTTTATTATTTTCCTCTTTGGTGTGTGCTCTGACCTACAAGATGTAGTAGAATTGACAATGTGCCCATTACAAGCCTAGGCCCCAGGAGTCCTTGAACATTTCTCCCTTCCCTCTTAGACTGCTACTTCTGCCAGGAGAGCAATAAACCTGGGTTAGCCCACTGAGAACAAAAGACCATGTGAAACAGAGACAAGTCATCTAAGCTGAGGCCACACTCAACCAGCCAGAGTCAAGGCAGCCCCCAGGTTACCCCAGTGAGTCCCAGCTGCCCCATCAACTAATGACAGTTGCAAAAATGAGCCCCACTGAGATCAGCGAAGCCCAGTCTAGGTCTGAAGCACTGCCCAATTAGCCTATAAAACCAGGAGCATGAATAAATTATTACTTTTTAATCACTGGGTTTTAAGATTTTAATAATAGTTAATTAACATGAGTTTCTTTGAATGTATGAATTAGGATCATTTTTGTGTCATATGTGTTCTTTTTTGTTTATATTTTTATCAATAGTATTTATTATGTTTTTGAGGAAAGTTTAATAAAATTCCACAGAAATATGTCTTGAATGACTTGTCTCTGTTCTTTCTAGAACTCAAAAAAGAAACATAACTGTCAGCTACAGTGAGCAAAAGCTCAAAATCAGCATATGAATAAAGTATCTATAGGAGAATGCAGAATGGGGACATTGACTAGGACTCCAGATCAAAGTGTTGACAGATATGTTCTATATTATTTTGTCACTATGGATAGTAATTTCTGCAAAGAAAGAAAAAAGGAAAAAGTATATAAATTCATCATAATAGAACCAGGAATTTACTTGGGTCTAGAGAACGATGAAAAGATCCCCTTGCATAATTTTTGCAACATTATAAAGTCCTTCTCATCAAATATCTAATGTCCTCTTTCATTTCTCTTCTTTTTATGCACTGAATATTTTTATCTCTTCACCTTTCATATGGCTTTGAAAGGTGATTAGGTCAGAACTGTGAATTAGTGCCCTTATAAGAAAAGACTACAATTACTCTCTTCACCATGTGAAGATACAAAAAAAATGATCATTTGCGACCCAGAAGAGGGTTCTCACCAGAATCCAACCATGCTGGATTTTTTACCTTAAAATTTTAGATCCAGAACTGTGAGAAATAAATGTCTATTATTTATAAGCTACCCAGTCTATAGTATTGTGTTACAACAGCCTGAACTAAGTAAGACACATCTTTCTTCTCATCTACACCACTTCTTCCAGGGTCTTTGCTGCATCCTGTTACTGTGTCATGAGTTCAACACCACTTCTATTGCAGTGCTGGCCCTTGAATTTAAGCCAGGAAATTCATTCATCCTGTATCCTCACATTTTTTACAATAAATGGAGTTTGCAAGGGAACAACTTTTTCTTGCTTCTATTGTTTGTCATTTGTAACATATTCCTGAGGCAACAGTATTAAAAAACCCAACCATACTTGAAGAGAGGGTAGGGTGGAGAAAGGGAAATTTAAGAAAAAGGCAGAGAAATTAGTATTACCCCTCTTGTGAGAACAGTTAATGTGGTCAAAAGAGCAGAGCCCCGCATCCTGCCACACCTGTAAAAGGAAGAACTGGGACATAGTCTTTCCTGTCTGGGGTGAGTCTATGCTCTTTCTATTTGTTTCTCATTTTTGTGCCTATAAGCAACATTGCGAAAATGGGCAAATCCTCTCTGAAAGAGGCATTGTTTATATTATTGATGTCCAAAAGCTGGTCTTGTCTCAAAGTAGAGGTAATCCATACTCACTACAAAGCAAAGAATTCTTACACCAATTCTATTTCTTCAGTTTGTTTTTCAGCTCTTTTGCCATTTTCCCTTCTGTAATGTACTTGTGATAGTAACAGTAGGGTGAGGGTGTAACTACTTGCCATTATATCAAAGGCTAAAGTTAAATAAAGCCACTGGGTAAACGTCATATTCCTATGGGAAGAAAGAAAGAAGAAGAATGTATATGGACAGAAAGAGAAAATTGACATCTGGAACGGCTTCTTCTACTGCAACAAGTAACCTCTAAGTGAGAACTAGATGCAAAGGAAAACTTGAGAGTTCCAGTTCAAGATGATGACATAGAAAGATCCTGAAATCAGCTCCTTCCATGGACATACAAAATCTATAACTACACATAGAACTTGTTTCTCTGAAAGAAACCCAAAAACTAGCGGAGTGACTCCGACACATGCGCGAACAAGGAAAAAACCCACACCGAAACAGGTAAGAGAGGTTGAGACACAATCCTGCCATAAACCCCATCAGAGGTGTGACAACCCATAATCAGGAGGGAACTTAAAACTCAGAGCTTCTGTCTGAGGAGCAAAGGGTTTCAACCCTGCACCAAGCACCCCAACTTTTACACCTGCTAGGGAAACAAGTCCCCACAACATCTAGCTTTGAAAGCCAGTGGGTCTTGGATCCAGGAGACCCACAAGGCTATAGCAAACTGAGAGCTGAGAAATACTTCCTTAAGACCTCCTGCTGACTCGCCTGGATATGCTCCAGGGTCCAATGCAGAAGCAGCCAGTTGAAAAGTGCCTAGTCCAGGGGTCCCCAATATTTTTACACAGGGGGCCAGTTCACTGTCCCTCAGACTGTTGGAGGGCCGGACTATTAAAAAAAAACAACTATGAACAAATCCCTATGTACACTGCACATATCTTATCTTAAAGTAAAAAAACAAAACAGGAACAAATACAATATTTAAAATAAAGAACAAGTAAATTTAAATCAACAAACTGTCCAGTATTTCAATGGGAACTATGGGCCTGCTTTTGGCTAATGAGATGGTCAATGTCCGATTCCATATTTGTCACTGCTAGCCGTAACAAATGATATGACGCGCTTCCAAAGCCGTGATGTATGCGTCCTGCGTCACCAGAAGTAGTACTGTACGTGAGCGACGTTGCGCTTTGCGCATCCTGTGCTCCTCTCACTGACCACCAATGAAAGAGGTGCCCCTTCTGGAAGTACGGCGGGGGCTGGAAAAATGGCCTCAGGGGGCCGCAAGTGGCCAGTGGGCTGTAGTTTGGGGAACCCTGGCCTAGTCTTTCTGTGAAAGAGAACTTTGCATATCTTAAAGCCTCAGATACCCGGTTTAACACACATCTAGAGGCTTACTGAAATAACTACTCCAAAGACAGGGGCCTGTAGGCACCATCCTTGAATTCTCCTCTGCCTTAATCCAGGTCACTGGTGTCTCTGAAAGGAGCTTGCACCCGTCTCATGCCCCATTTCATGTGGCTGCAGCCCAGAGGACATACCAGACTGCTCCCATTGCATGTATAAACTCTAAACGGGCATGAAACAAAATAACTGTGTCAACAATAATAAAAAAGTTAGATTAAAAGGTGGAATACCTGAAAATAACACAGAAGATGACATGCATTAAAAGCTGCAAGAAACCAATCAATGGTGATGCCTTCACCTTTTTTTAGAGCTGTTTTATGGGAAGGGAGATTCCAGAGAATTTCTAGATTTCCTAAACCAGTAGACAACAAGACAGACAAAGGCAAGATCCAATTTCACTGGCAAAACGCAGAGCCAAGTGACAGGTTCATAGGAGTTTATTATACTATTCTATTTTCTCTTGTGTGTTTGAAATTTTCACAATATATAAATAAAAACAATAAGTAAATTCTAGATCAAGAGTAGTCACCAACAACAAAGAAAATCTGTGCATTCAAAGCACTCTCAATGGGACGTCAGACAGTCTCCAATCCCTTCTGAACTTGCAACTTATTCTTAAAATAATATAAAATGAGAAAAATAAAGGTAGCCCCCATTTTAAGCTCATTTTCAGTGGGCTTATTTCTATGATAGAACTGAGTTCCTGTTCTTTTCTGGGTGAATTGATAGGTCTCCATTTGAAAACTTGCTTTACAGAGACCTTTCTCCTCATCTGAACTTGAAGCACTAGGTCGCATTCAGACTTTCAAGAGTAAGTGAAACTACGTCTCAGGATCTTGACTCCCAAGATGCCCAAAAATGGCCATAGAGAAAATGGTAGGAAATAAAATTATAGAGAGAACACTTCATTCCCAAGAGTTTCTTTTATACATTGTTGGATATTTTCTGAAAATATTTTTCTATGTCTTCTTATAAAGAGTTTTCTGAACACTACTGGTTTTCAGATGAACTTTCTATGGAATTAATCTCTCAGCTTTTTTGAGCCCAGGAGGGCAGCCTGCTTCCTCATCTGAATTTGTGATCTTTCCTGTGGCTATATATACAGAATATAACTCACTGTGTTCAGTGTCAGGGAGTGATAAAGGATTGTTATACAAAAGATATAATTTTGCATCTACCAAGTCAATAGGCAAGATATTTCTGATTGCTGGCAAATTCATTATTGCCCCGGACACTATGTTTCATCTGAATGAGAAGCTCTCCTTTGTTTTAAACTCTCAAAAAAAAAAAAAAGAAAAAAAAAGAAAGAAAAAAAGAGCTAGCAAGACCAAAGCAAATATTAATTCTCTTTTGTTTCAAATCTCTTCAGGTGTGTATTGATTGGAAACCAACTCAGCAATTTAATTAGAAATACAAGCTTTTCTCCTTCCCTTAGGTTCAGATCAAATTTACCAATTTTTTCTTAGATTTTCTTCTGCTGAAGCTATAAACATCAGAAAAGGCCTGAACTCCCAGGTATTCTTAAATTTGTTCTGGAGTAATTATTGTCTAAAGAGCAGAGATAATAACCGACTCTGGGTGCAGCATTAACCTACCCTGGGGCAGTTGAGCAAGTGACTGATGAGAGTGCGGGACAGGGACTGGGGTCCTTGCAGCCCCCACAGCCGTAGCCACCGACCCCCCCAGTTGTTCCCCAGTGCTTTTTCAGGAAAGCACCTGGGGAATGCTGAATGGGGAACTTAGATGCTTCCTAATAAATTGTTTTGTTTCTTTGAAAAACACAATTCCATTTTACTCACAACTCTGGATTAAAAAACAAACAAACAAAAAACAGCTGGTGAAATAAGCCCAAACAGATACCCAAATTCAAAGCAAAATGTAGAGGTACTCTACTCTCTTTGGGGTTACTCTCACTAAAAAAGGGTAAATACTATGTGCTTATGTTCAAAGGTGAAATACTCCATTCTTCATGACCTAGTATTCTGAAAAAGTAGAGCAGTGAATGTATTTATCCGATGCGACAAGGTGATAGAGGCAGTGGTGGTCAGAGACGGGGAAGTGGTCTCCGGCTGCTGTCACTGGGAGCCAGGGAAAGTCCCGAGAGCACACTGACCCCACAGGCAGTGACCTTTCATCCCCCATTCTCCGTGGCCAGATAAAAGCAGACAGACTACCCAGAACTATCATGCCAAGGGACCAGAAAAAGAGAATCCAGTTCCAAGTACAAATTGTACTCATTTAACCCAGCAAAGCCAATCAGACTGCAGTACGTAGTAAAATTCTACATTACTTCCAGATGCACATGTGTTTCTTCGTATGGTGTCAACATGATGTCAGATCACGGAAGTTTTCCATCTGGTGATCTGTTCTTATTTGCAGTGAACAGTAAATACTTAAGACGGTTAGAATAGCCAGTACAATCATAACTCTAAGACATCCTAGACTTGGGCAATTTACCTAAGATCTCCTAATGCACAACGTCCCCATCTGTACATTAGGAAAATACTATGATTAAACCATGTAGGATTGCTGTGGGGGTCAAATGAGCTGTCACATACAAAGCCCATAGAATAGTAGCCGACTCAGAATGAGATTTAATAAACATCAGCTGTTGTGAATGTGAATCCTGCTTATCACTTTTCTCTAGCTTCTTTCTTTCAGCTCTCAAATTAGGAAGGTAAAATGCAAAAGGGCCTCCTTCCCCAGCAAAGATGAATTTTCCAAACTGAAACATCTGAGCAGCTATAATGGTCCTCCAGGATTAAAGGTGGGGAAAAGAAGCCTGGGAAATAATAGAGACTTGAAAAAGCACAAAGAAAGACTCAGGGAGCAGAGAAGCCTGGAGGCAGAGAGAAAGAGACATCTTGAATGCCAGCAGAAATTAGAAAAGAATATAGGGGGAGAAACAACTCCCAAAGCAGGAGCAACAGAGAAAGGAACCTGAATTTAATCTAAAGCCGTCCTCATTATTGTTGCTTGTTTATTGTGAAGACAGTTTATTTTTGTTGGCATGAGTGAGGATGGGGAAGGGACGAAGCAAAGATATTACGTTTTATTTTTTTTCTTACCCTTACTGAGTTTGGTCAGTGAGAATTTGTTCACCCAATTATATTTCTTTAAAAAAAAATGGCCACAAAGAAAAATATCCCCAAATCTGAAGGCTGTTTGCAATCAGCATCTGGCTAAGACTACAGAAGAAACAGCACAGGAGATTGCGAAGCTGGAAGTCCTCTCTTATTAAGCCATCACTTATGAAATAAATGGAAATTGGGCTCGGGTTGCTCTCCTTCTACAAATTATTTACTGAAAAGCACTAAGGCAGAGATTATTTTCAGCAACTAGCTTTTTGCCATGTCAGATAATATTTAAAACAGTCTTATTATCATTTGCTTCTCTTCGGTGCTGAAAAACAACCAGTGCTATTCACATTCTTCTAAATAATTACCAAAAATACTTTACAAAACATTTGGAATTCTGGGAGAGATACTAAAGTGAATTATAGATAGGAACTTTCCTAACTTGTTTTATGCCTCTCCACTTCTGTCACTACCATTTAAATCACCAGATTTTTCACCACACATGGAAATTTTTCTTAAAAGAAGAATAGAACACCTTTTGCAACTGTCCTCTGCACGTTCTTAAACACCATACCATTTCACACACTTCCAGAGAAATCCTCATGATCTTTCTCAAGACACTAAACACTTCATGTGTTGATTGACCTAGCGACTTCACTGGGACTGATGGGCTGGTCTATAGTTCATTTGTCACTTCTTTATATATAGTTAAATTAATAATAACTACAAACTTGGCAGTTTCTGGAAATGATACATTATCTTTTCTTCAACAGGTCCTTAATACACTTGAAAATCCCACACACTGGAGAGAATTATGTAAGAGGTTCAGGATACCAGCTTCAGAAAGTACACATTCAATTGTCTGAATTATGCCCTAATTTTCTTTCTCTCCTAATGTTCTATAAATATAGCATCCCTATGATACCAATTTTTAAATGCAATTAAAAAGACTCATGTGAAGAATGTTTTGGATTTGTGTAGTTAAAGAAAACATTTATTTTAGCCTCCTATATTCTATTATCAAAATAATTATTTAATCAAAATAAAATTTTACACCAGCTCCTTCAGAAGATAAACTACCATTTGGTCCCAAAAGAGATTTATAATATCTATTTTTAAAAATACTTTTGACATGATAAAAACTGTATCTCAGAGTAGCAGGGCAAATTCACCATTGGTTAAATGGTAAATAATTCATTATTCTTTCTTAAGGCTTGATTTTCCATAAGTAAACATTAACATTTATATCAAAAATTTTAAAAATTTTCTTTGAAAATAATAATAATGTGAAATGTTTCTTTTTTTATATTTATCTTTGTATTCTATACATGTACTTACTGCATGAGGTACAAAGGCTACAAAAAAGAGCAAGATCATTTTTGCAAATCGTAAGTATAGAGATAGGAAGAAAATCAGCCATCATTATGTGGTTTTATTAATTCTGTGCTAGGGAGACACACAGAGAATCAAAGAACAGGCCACTCAATTCAGTCTTAGGATGAAGTGGGGGTTATTCAGTCAGCAACGATTTAACACTTAATGAGCTTCAGCTGCCTAGCATGACGTGTAGGAGGGAGTCCAAAGGCTTAAGGAGATAGGAATGTTCAACTGGGCTTATTATGTGCAAGCTTCACACTCACCCCCAAACACATTCTACAAGATAATAAAGCAGACACCCCCTTATGAAGGCATTGAAAAACATATTAGAAAAGAGAGCATCTGCCTGCTAGAAATCTCCATGGTTTCTCTTTATAGGACAAATGTGGTCATGGGGGTAAATGTGATATAGACAGCAACTTGATTAAAGTCATGTTTGGCAAAATATATTAGTGGAAATGTGTAATACTGAATGTCAATAGTAAGACTAGAAAGAAATGATAATAAGTATAATGCAGGTGAAAATTTGTAAAAAAACTAAACTAAGGCAGAAGTGAGGATGGAAAGTAAGAAATGGATATAAAAATATTTAGTCAGTAGATTACATACTGCTTAAACTTCAATCTAACATAAGGTAGGAGGAAGAATTAAATATCCAAACTACTCCCAGTTTTCTTGTTTTCTATAGATGATGGTGGGAATAATGGAGGACTCTGGATATGTTGAAACATAAGTAGAGGAGTGTTTTCTAAGGAGCGTAATAAATTTGTTTTGGGAATATTGGGTTTAAGAATCCAGATAGACAGTTGAATATGTAGATCTGGACTACAAGAGAGAAATTTGAGCTCAAATATATAGTTTTAAGCATCATTAATGTGCAGGTGGAAGCCTTAGACATATTTGAGATAGATTGAGTATATTGTTTTGAAAGAAGAAAAAAGAGACAAGAGAAAAAAAAAACCCCAGGAACCAATATTTAACTGGTGAGTAGAGGAAGAGAAAACACAGAAACATAGAGAAGGAACAATCAGAAATGTAGGATGCAAAACGTGAGAGAGCTCAGAAAGGGGTCACCAACAGTGGAAACACCACAGAGAGTTTAAAGAATGAAAGTTGGATATATACTAAACTTCACACACACCTGTTCCAAAGGGAGTAGTTTCAAGACCTCCAGTGGATGCCTGTCACCACTAATAGTAATGAACTTTCACCTCTTCACCTAGAGGAGCATTTTACAGCTTCTCTTTGGCATAACTGAATTTTGCCAGCATCACTATTCTTGCACTTTGGGGCTATTAAGTAAAATGAGGGTTAGTTGAACACAAGCACTGTAACATTATGACAATGGATTTGATAATTGAGACATCTACTGCATAACAAGTGAGTAGTGCACACAGCGTGAATGTACTGAATAGAGGGATGATTCACATCCTGGGTGGGTGGGAGTGGAACTGTGTGAGATTTCATCATGCTACTCATAATCGTGCAAAATTTAAAACTTATTATTGTTTATTTCAGAATTACCTATTTAATATATTTGGACCATGGTTGACCACAGGTAACCTAAACATAAATAATGAATCCATGGTTAAGGGGAGACTACTGCATCTTTGGAAGAATACTGATGACCCTACCAGGTCACAGAGTAGTGGGAGCTGAAGATGTATGTATTTCAGTGGGTGAGAAGTGACTTAGAGATGAGGTAGTAAAAGATGCTGTGGTAAACACATCTGAAATGACTGGCCACACTGAAATGATTCTTAACCCTTTTCCTTTACCTGTCTCCACACTATAAACTATAACACCAAACACTCACTCTATTGTATATAAGCATCACCACTTATGAGCAATAAAGTCTAAAGGGAAATCTACTGTGGGTCTTCTAGGAAGGGTATTTTTTCTCCAGATAACAATAATTTGGGGTGGGGAGGGGGTGATGGGGTGAAGAGCACAAGCCATATCCTTGCTTCCTTCTGCGTTCAGTAGCGATGCCTGATGCTGCAGCCTCTTCATTGGCATCATAAGGGAAAACTACAGATAAAAAGCTGTCATACTGAGGATAACAAAATAGTAAAATGATTCTTAATAACATCATTGTCCAATACCAGCAAAGGTCTAATTCTGGATTATTTGTTATGTGAAAGTAAAATTCTTATTTGTTTAAATATTAGTCTATCATGTTTGGCAATTTGCAAGGTAAAGAGTCTCATTCTGCCCTGGCCAGTTGGCTCAGTGGTAGAGCATCAGCCTGGTGTGTGGAAGTCCTAGGTTCGATTCCCAGCCAGGGCACACAGAAAAAGCACCCATCTGTTTCTCCACCCATCCCCCTTTCCTTCCTCTCTGTCTTTCTCATCTCCTCCCACAGCTAATGCTCCATTGGAGCAAAGTTGGCCCCGGTGCTGAGGATGGCTCCATGGCCTCCTCTTCAGGCACTAGAATGGCTCTGGTTGCAACAGAGCAACACCCCAGTTGGGCAGAGCATCTCCCCCCAGTGGGCTTGCTGGGTGAATCCCTGTTGGGCACATGCGGGAGTCCGTCTGTCTGCCTCCTGCTTCTCACTTTGGAAAAATAAAAAAAATTTTAATAAAAGAGTCTCAGTCTTAAAGACTCTTTCAAGAAAACTAATCTATGAGGTAAATATGACAATAACTAGGATATAAATCATTAAAATTTGTAAGAAAGAGTGTTTTACTTTCTTGTTGGAGAGTTGGATGTTTTAATTTTATTTTTTGCTTTAAGAAAGGAAACAGCTGTGCTCATTTGTAAGCTGAAGAGAAGGGATCAATGAAAAGGACATAAATGGATACCTAGGAGAACAAGATAATGAGTGATGGAGAAAGGTCTCAGGTAAAACCAGGTGATGGAGAGTACAAGTAAAAAGGTGAACCTTGCACAGATGAAGAGAAGCCTCCTTTCCTCTGGGGTCAGACATAAATTTGGAAAGAGGATTGAAAGGCAAGTGCAGAAGGAAGCTGAGAGAATTGTCTCCTGACTACTCTGTCATGTTCCCTGGTGAGCCACCCTTGCCACTCAGTCCTGCTACACTAGCCTAGAAAGTCTCCTTCACCCTGCCTGGAATCCAGACTAGCTCCAAAAAAATTAAACCTTAACTAGACGAGTGATGGATTAATTTCTCTCACCTCTCTCCTCTCCCCAGGCTACTCTGCATTTTAGTACAGGATTTATTCAAAAGAATAAATCTACTGGTAGAATTGCAGGCAGGCATTAGGAAGAGCAATTTCAATGGCTTTCAAATCAGTCCTTTACTAGGCAGTGACCTACTTACCCTTCAGGTAAGACAGGTTCTGCCAAAAGGCTCAGCGTGTGCTTCCATACTGTCCAGGAATTTTAAAAGGTGATAGGGGATCCCTAAGCCAAAAGATGCAGCATCAGAACAATTTTGCTTTTCATTATTTGTATCTTTGAGTTGTAATTGGCTGCTGTGAGTGAGTATTTTAAAATGAAATCTCATTAGGAATATGTAAAAGTTTAAAAAAAAGAACCTGCCTTTTTCTCCACAAGTAATATGGAAGAACTCCACCTCAATTGAGTTACTAAGTTTGCACACTACCTATCCACCTAGAGGTTTAGCAACTGCAAGGGCTGATTTGATCAACGATGGAATAAACTGTCTTATATTCTGACCTCCAGCATCACTTTGCCTCTTTCTGGAATTTTAACCTCATAGCAAAATGGTCAAGTATTTCATATAGCCGGCAAGTTCTCCCCTACAATTCTCAAGAGCAGGTTTAGAAACAATGGAAAGCCCAATGGCTGGTAAGAAAATTTTATGGAACTGGAATCACTGTGCTACCCACCCACTCCTTCCTGCAATTGTCTGCAAAGGGCAGCAGCCTCACATTCAATGAGATTTAATGCAAAGCACTTGTAAGAAGGTGCACATGGTCTAATGAATCATTATTTGTGGCAGAGCTATTCCTAAACGAATGCAAAGTACTAGCTGTATTTTACAGAGTCAAAAGTCTACACTCTAAGCCAGTGGTTCTCAAACTTTTTGAAGTTGGGGTGCATTTAAACTCCTACAAATAATTGTAGGCATACTATATACAGATTTCTGAGAAATATGTTATAATAATTAAGTCAAATATTAAAGAAAAAATATAAAGTCCAAGTGTGCTTTTATGGTAATTAAATGAAACAAATATGACAAAATTAAATTTATTCTGACATTAAAAAACATTTTTGTTACATTTTCTAAGTTATGCTTTTTAGAATTCATAAAAAAAGAGGGGTTAAACAATAAAAAAAGAAAAAGTTATATATATATATATATATATATATATATATATATATATATATAGACATATTCTAAGTAAATTCAGCAGGTACCGGCATGAATGTGTTAAGTTTTTTCATTCTTGTGTTTATGAGAAACATGAGCCTGATGTGTCCTAGCGATTTCATCAATGTTTGGGTCTATATTTGAAAGGCAAACTTTCATTTCCTCATCAATACATTGAAGAATTCCTCTCTTTTTACTCTTAATTGTGTTGAGTGCAGAAAATCCCCACCATACATATCATTTTAATTTTACAACAAACAAAGAATAGAAGAAACTTGCCTCCAGTCTTCTGGGGAACAGGGAGGGGTAGTGTAAACAATCCAGCTTAACAGCCTTTTGCAACCTAATCAGGCAAATTAGGTGGGGGGTTAGGCAGACTGTCATCTTACAGCCAATTCCCCACACTTCTGTCCCCCAAAAATCTAAACTCAAAAACCCTGTTGGTTTTTTGTCCCCAACAGGCACATATTTCTTTGGAATACCATAGAGCGCACCTGGAAATCTTCTACGGTGCACCAGTACTTTGAGAACTACTGCCCCAAGCTCTAGCCAAGTAATTCGGTTGGCTGGCAATGGTCGGCAAACTCATTAGTCAACAGAGCCAAATATCAACAGTACAACAATTGAAATTTCTTTTGAGAGCCAAATTTTTTAAACTTAAACTATGTAGGTAGGTACATTCCTTATCAAGGTAGTGCCCGCACATGGTATTTTGTGGAAGAGCCACAAGGGGCCAAGGAGCTGAATGTGGCTCACAAGCCATGTTTTGCCAACCACTGGGTTAGAGTGTCGACATGACAGGCTGAGGTTGCGAGTTAATCCCTAATCAAGCCACATACAACAATCACCTAGTGACAGCATGAATAAATGGAACAACAAATCAATATTCCTCTCTCTCTCTGTCTCTCTATCCCTCCCAATTCCTCTGTCTCTAAAAATCAATAAGTAAAATTTTTTTAAAAAAAGTTCACACCTTAAAGGGCCTAGTTACTTCATTTAACAAGGTTTAGCCCAATTTTCCTGCTCATTACTAAATAAAGTTTCTCAAATGTACTGCAAGACCTGCTACCAGCTTCCCCTGCCCAATGAGAAAGGAAGCCTTGATTATGAGAGCTTCACTGAAGAAAGATAAGAAACCATGGACAATGCTCACCTTTGAGCCCTGTGCTCCTAGAAAAGAGCCTGGTCAAGAAGTCCCCTCTCCTTTGTGTTCCAGGAAATCACTTACTGTAAAGAAATATGTTCTCCCATAGGACTTAGATAAGACTCTTATCTAAGATGTCTTTGTTTGCCCAGGACAAAGTTAGACACAAGCTCTCCCCTCCAAATTCCCATTCTTTGTCTTGTAAGTGAATAAATACCTGAACTGTTCTTTCCCACAGACCAACATGGACAAAATGAAACCAAAGGTCCTCATAAGTCTGATTTGACTTAAACTTCTAGTTTTAAAACAATTATTTTTTTTCTTCTCTTTCAGTACAATTCACTGACCTGACTGACCTTAGTCTCTCACCTTGATGATCGTTGGCCCGTGAGGCAGCAGAAGACAATAGCCCAGTTCTGACTAAAAATCACAAGATTCAAGCCCCTGGCAGGCCAAATATAATATCTTAATCTAAATTATGTTTCAGCTCCTGCACTTAAGGCAGGACCTTGAAAGTGGTTCTAGACACTCAAAGCTGACCTGGAAGTTGTCCTTAAGACCTAAAGAAATAATTTATTACCTGTAAAGTTAGTAGCCACAGCCACCATCACACGCGGCTGCCTGGCCTATGCAGGTTCGCATTTGATTCGGACAGACGGTAATGAAACAACAGAGCCAAGAACTAGTAGGCTATTAGCTTTAATCCTAACTTGCACCCAAGGGGCAAGAAATACACACAGTGGGAAAACACTTCCCTACCTCTGTTCCCCATCTCCTTCTCTCTGCACAAACTGGCTTCTCCTTCAGCACTCTGCCATCTTGGCTGCTTCTCCTCTCCCCCACGTGGCCTTTCTCTGCTGTCCTCCAGCATGGGCTCCTCTGCCCCATTTTATAGTGTAGAACTCAAAACCTTTAATCCAATATACAAAAAAGGAAGTCTCTGATACAAAGCCACTTATCTGAGACATAATGAGATTCCTCATGAGAGTGCACCACCTTCTATCATGCAACAGTCAAGGGTGTGGGGAAAAGCTTAGTCTTAAAACTAAGACTTAGGCTGTAATGACCCTGCCTGCGAACAGCCTGTTCCCCACACCCAATACAAATTATAAGCGAGCAAACATATATATCATATTTACAAACTTATTTGACCAATATTACCCTTATCTAACCTCTGAGCAATCAGTTCCTGACACAACCCAGAACTCTTAACCTTTGGTGATTTTGCCCTATATAATGTGCAACCTACTGGCCATTAAGGAGTTAGGTCTTTGAGAGCAGAAACGCACCCGTATTCAGATTAGCCAGTTCTAATAAAACTAATTCCTTTGTTTGCTGCAAACTCTTCCTGCTCGTGCAGTGTTTGACCAGAGCACTCAGGCTGACAAACTTAATTTTGGGGGTTTGGCAACAAAAATACCTGCTAACTTGACTTGTCCAAACTTTCAGGCATCTGTCCTAGCCCCACATGACCCTGAACTTTGCTCAGTCTGAAACAGCATCTCTTTAAGGTCCCCTCTTGAAAATGAGCTAACCGCGAAGACAAACATTCCCCGATGAAGTGCCCAATCACACCATCCACTCCTCCTATGCCCCATATCAAGTTCTTTCTGTTTTCTTTTATTCCTCCCTAAAAAGAAAAAAACTCTTTCTGCCTGACTGTTGAGCTGCTTAGAGAACTTGTGGTCTGAACATTCTCCTATTGCATTAGTCTTCTCAGATAAAGTCTCCCTTTACCAAAGACTGGATTTGTTTTTATTTGACAACACTTATGTTTACATAGCTATCACTCTAAATGTCTTGCTTCATAAAGATCAGATTAGGCTGCATTTATGTTACTACACCAAAACTGAGGCCCAGAAAGCTAAATACTTTGACCAAGGACCCTCTGCCTTAAAACTCGAAGAACTTTGCAGTTCTGATTTAACTTGTGACTAACTTGTATGGAGAAAGATAGCACAGTATAACCTGTGCCTGTGGCAAAGCTGTCACATGACACAAAGCAAGGGGAACGAGGCGATGGTGTCATCCAGTGTGGCTCCCTGCAGGGCAGTGCGGTACAGAGAGCCATCCCTGGCCAGGGCAGCAGGCGTCCCACGTTTCAATCACACATCTACTGACTGACCTTTGGAAGATGACTTATTCTCTTTGGGGCCTCTGTAATTTTATCTGTAAAATGAGGGGATTGAACTTTATGATCTCTAACCTCCCTACTAGCTCCAGAAGTCTATGATTCTAAAACAATTTAGAGTAAATCATAAGGAGGGACCTTCAGGCAGTCAGATCAGCAAAGGTGACTGCAGTGAGGGCTGCGTGGTGTTATGGCCAGGGCCGTAATGAGATTTGTAATTAAATAGAACAACATGGGGTCATAATCAGATCTCATGCTTCAGAAATCACATTAATCATGACAGGGATCAGGTAGGTCACTCTCCCCAGAACACCATGGGGACCTTGAGAAGGAAGACGGAGCATCCCTTTCCCTCTCCAAGCTGAGCAGCGTGCTTTAGGGGGGAAAGCCCAGGCTGGGTCAGGACACTTGAGCTTTAATCCTCAGTTGTACTTTAGTTTCCTTTGTGGTAAATGAGACTTTTTTTTTTTTTTTTTGTATTTTTCTGAAGCTGGAAACGGGGAGAGACAGTCAGACAGACTCCTGCATGCGCCCGACCGGGATCCACCCGGCACGCCCACCAGGGGGCGATGATCTGCCCACCAGGGGGCGATGCTCTGCCGCGACCAGAGCCACTCGAACACCTGGGGCAGAGGCCAAGGAGCCATCCCCAGCGCCTGGACCATCTCTGCTCCAATGGAGCCTTGGCTGCGGGAGGGGAAGAGAGAGACAGAGAGGAAGGAGGGGGGGTGGAGAAGCAAATGGGTGCTTCTCCTATGTGCCCTGGCCGGGAATCGAACCAGGGTCCCCTGCACGCCAGGCCGACGCTCTACCGCTGAGCCAACCGGCCAGGGCGTAAATGAGACATTTAGATCCATACTCTCACACCTCCCCAACGTTTCTTTCTAAAATAAAGAGGAAGAGAATCATTAAAAGAAGGAAAATGTGAAAGACCCTTGAAGGCTGTCAAAACTCTCTGTCAAGTTTTTATTTTCAGAAAAATGAGTTGGATATTTATTCCTACTCCATATTATATCTGATTCTGTCTCAGATGTATAATATTTAAAGTAATTTACCACATCCTAAATCTAATGACTCCTAAAGACTGCAATGTTTAGCGTATGACTTCAAGACACTGTAATGGTGGGTGGGTGGCAGTTTTCAAAGTGTAGATGTAGGTGTGCTTCATGGGGAGCCTTCTAAAATTGATAGTCTATGATTCTTATATTTTTAAATCCTCTTGCTTCTAGAGTAATCCTGTATCAAATTATAAATTTTGGGGTGAGTGAGTATGTGTATGTGTGTGTGTTTCTGTTTATATGTGTAGTAGGCAGTCAGATGGGTATGAGCAGAGCAGGAACAATGGGCCAGGTTCAGAGTCACAAGGGTAGAGAGCCCCGGTGCCTAGCAATGGGCTAAACAACAAGCTCTTGCAAGACCATTCCCTTAATCATTAAGCCCTAGAGATGGTGTTGGACAAACAAGTGTGTTAGGCTTGCTCACTTGCACTTTGCTTAATTGGTGCATGAGCACAGGGTAGTGCCACATGTGTATAGTCTACATAAGGCTGCAGGTGCTTGCCCTCAGAGAGGCAGATTGTAAATTGCAGATTGCTGCCGCCACTGGGAGAGGCCATTGCTTGCTGTTGTTTGCTGGAGAATGGGTTTTTGTCCAGGTCTGTTTTGCTTGTCAGTTCTGAGAGAGAAAGAGAGAGAGAGAGTGAGAGAGAGAGAGAGAGAGAGTTTTCCCTGCCCCTTTTCTTTTGTCCACCATTGCGAGACGCTAGTATAAACAGAATGGTCTACCATTTTTTGGCTCCAAAGTTCCTTTACCGTCTGCCTGAATCCAGTGGGAACCTGCATGGCCACGGCCATTGGCCTTACAGATGGCATTTAGGCCTCAGCTGTGTTCAGCTCCAGGACCAAAAAAAAGAGTAACACCTGGTGGAGCAATTCAATGGCTGACATCAGGACCAGCTGCAGTGACTAATGACCCCCTACCCTGGTGCCAACCAATCAGTGGAGACTGAGAACCTGAGGAAACACACAGGGAAAGCTGATGAATAGACTACTGAGATCCTCCCAAAACCCCAGATAAAAACACTCGGGGTGGCAGACCCAGCGTGGCTCTCTCTACAGAGCACACTACACATTTCCCCATTGCCATCTTTCCTCAGAGCTCGCTCTCTTTCCCTCCCTCCTTCTTCCCTCTCTCCTAATTTCCAAAGGCCTTTCTTTTGCTATAACTTGTTTCCTGAGCCCATTTCTTCTATGGCTCACTTCTTCTACCTCTGTACCTTTCTAAATAAACTTTCTCTTTTGAATCTTGGCTCTGAATTCTACTCTTAGCCAGAACTCAAGAAATGATTTACTAAACTGAGATGAACACCTGGTGCTGTTTTATTGCCATTAATGTATGTGTCTGCATGTTTGTGTGTATGTGTTAGTGTGTGCACTCTGTGTGTGTATGTGGTTGTTAGAAAACAAGGCGTTGGTAAGGATGAGAAAGAGAAAGCAAATATGAAATAGTAAGGGGTAGGAGTAAGGCCTCTATAATGAATATTATTCCTCCTAGAAGAAGGGAAAAGCATATAACAATGAAACCTCAGACTCTTTGGGGCTCAGATCAAATGTAACAAATCTCCCAAGCCGGAGGCAAACCCTGAGGCATGGAGGCAATAAGATGGCACAGCTTAATAAATGCCTCAAATCCTGCTCTGATTCAAAACTAGTACTTTACACAATGCAATACCATCTATATTTAAAATGATGTCATTTAGCCACATTTAATTCACACGTTCCCATATTATTATCAGGGCCACTTGGATGGCTCAAGGTGAGATACAGCTAAGATCTAGTCCTGCAATTCCCTAGGTCTGAATTCATGTGTTGAATGATCCCAGACTTGTCCATAAAGGTCAAATTGTTTTATCATGGAGCTGTCTTTACAAGGGCTACTCTGGTGTACCCTATGATCTCCCCAACCAACCCTCCGCCCATAAGCCTATTATATCTTCTAAGCTTTTTTTTATTATTTTTTTTATTTTTAATTTTTATTTTTACAGAGACGGAGAGAGAGAGTCAGAGAGAGGGATAGATAGAGACAGACAGACAGGAACAGAGAGAGATGAAAAGCATCAATCATTAGGGGTTTTTTTTGCAACACCTTAATTGTTCATTGATTGCTTTCTTTTTTTTTTATAAATAAATTTTTATTTTAATGGGGTGACATCAATAAATCAGGGTACATATATTCAAAGAAAACATTTCCAGGTTATCTTGTCATTTAGTTCTGTTGCATACTCATCACCCAAAGAGAGATCGTCCTCCGTCACCCTCTATCCAGTCTTCTCTTCTAAGCTTTCATATAAAAAACTTACTTACAGCTGCCTCAAGATTGGGAAATCAAGTTGAACAAGTTCCTGCCCTCAAGTACAAAAAAATTATTACTTACGTACTGAAAGTTAAATAGCTGATTGCAATACAGTTCGATTCAATAGATTTATAAACTTCCTGCTTCATCCTCGAAGATGACTCCAACAAATAAAATCTCACTTGATTCTTACTTTGCTGAGAAAGTATTTATTAATTTAGAGCAATATAAAGATCCCGGTTTGACCCTGGCACCTTATGGCTATGAAATCTACCTTAAAGTGCCACAAACCAGACATCATAGAGAAATTTAGGAGCACTAAGATCTGCCACTAATTTGTTGAATAGTTGAATCATTATAATTTTTTTTTGACAGAGACAGAGAGAGGGACAGTTAGGGACAAACACAGGAAGGGATAGAGATGAGAAGCATCAATTCTTCTTTGTGGCACCTTAATTGTTCATTGACTGCTTTCTCATATGTGCCTTGATGGGGCTGGGGGGTACAGCATACCGACTGACCCTTTGGTCAAGCCAGCAACCTTAGGCTTTAAGCCAGCAACCTTTGGGCTCAAGCCAGCGACCATGGGGTCATGTCTATAATCCCACGCTCAAGCCAGCGACCCTATGCTCAAGCTAGTGAGTACTCGCTCGAGCTGTATGATCCCACACTCAAGCCAGTGACCTCGGGGTTTCAAACATGAATTCTCCACGTCCCAGTCCAATGCTCTATCCACTGTGCCACTGTCCAGTTAGGCTGGTTGAATACTTAAAATAATCCTTTTGTTATCTGAATGTGTAGAATATTCTTCAAAAATTAATCCCATATAAAAACTGATATAGCCCTGGCCGGCTGGCTCAGCGGTAGAGCGTCGGCCTGGCGTGCGGGGGACCTGGGTTCGATTCCCGGCCAGGGCACACAGGAGAAGCGACCATTTGCTTCTCCACCCCCCACCCCCTCCTTCCTCTCTGTCTCTCTCTTCCCCTCCCGCAGCCAAGGTTCCATTGGAGCAAAGATGGCCCGGGCGCTGGGGATGGCTCCTTGGCCTCTGCCCCAGGCGCTACAGTGGCTCTGGTCGCGGCAAAGCAACGCCCAGAGGGGCAGAGCATCGCCACCTGCTGGGCAGAGCTTCGCCCCTGGTGGGCGTGCCGGGTGGATCCCGGTTGGGCGCATGCGGGAGTCTGTCTGACTGTCTCTCCCTGTTTCCAGCTTCAGAAAAATACACACACACACACACACAAAAAAAAAAAAAAAACTGATATAGAGCTGACACTGGTTCTGCAGTATTATTCTGGGATGCTTGGCTCCTTCCTGTCTTCTTGAGAGAAGGATTTCAAACAAAAGACACAAATAGCAAAGCGGGCAGCAGGTTATTAGCAAAGAGAAAGTACACTTGGAAGATTTCCAAGCCGGTGACTCAGACTGATCTGAGTGACCCACTTGGTTACATAGTCAGATTTTTATACTTGTCTGGGCAACCTGCCCACCTCCTGGCTTCCCCCAGCCACCCACCTCCCAATAGTTTGATCCTGCGCATCACACATGCACATCTCTGCTAACAGAGGGCAGTTGTTCCTCTGCATTGTTCATGTTTTGAGGCCACATGCTTGCTTTTTTAATCATTTTTCCCTTCCATGTCTTAGTGTCCCCCGGTGGAAGGTCACTTATTGGTCATGGTCATGTTTGTGTGTCCCTTTGTGCATGCTCCTCAGAGGTACATAATTTCCCTAGGCTGTATCAGGAGCTTTTAAACTGCCATCAGCCATCTGGTTACCAGCTGATGGTTATGTTTATGGTTTCTCTTTCCTTTCCCTCTCTATTCCTTCACCAGGCTCATGTCTGATCAGCTACCTACTCTAACAGAACAATCTCTGCCTCTATAATCTTATGGTCAGGTTTCAGCAGATTCCACTTTCCAAGAGAGATGTTAAATTTGAAGACAAATTGCCACCAAATCTAGTAAAAATGACTGCCACAAAATTAATCTTTTGAGATACAGAATGCATTGGGCTCATTTTACACACATTATTTGGTCATTTTATTTTTCTTGGAATATTTTGTCATGTTCCTAGGTGAGGTAGTCAGAATCATGCTCCCTCCAAAGATATTTGTATATTAATTCTCATAACTGGTGAACCAGCTGTATTACCAGGCAAAGGGGCATTAAGATTCCAGATGGATTTAAAGTTGCTATCGGATGACCTTGAGATGGGGAGATTAACCTGGATTATCTAGGTAGGCCTGATGTAACTACCATGTATAGGTGAAAGAAGCAAGCAGAAGGGGGAGAACCAGACAGCAACATGAAAAGAACTCAACCCAAGGTTGCTGTCTTTGAAGATGGGGAAGAGGAGGAGGAGCCAAGAAATGTGACAGGCTTCTGGAAGCCAGCATACACAAGAAACAGATTCTCCCCTAGTGCATCTATAAAAGAATACAGTTCTGGACACTTTGATTTTAGCTCATGAGACCCATTTGAAACTTACCACCTCCAGAACTATGGATAATAAATTTATTGAAGCCATTAAGTTTCTGGTCATTTTTTACAGTAGCCATAGATAACTACTATACTGGTTAGGTGGAATAGAAAGAAAAGCAACTGAGGTAGCCAACAACAGCTCAGATGGAAAATGGAGTGATAGACACTTAAATTAAACCCACAGAGAGCTGGAACAAGTGTTTAAAGAGATTCAAGAGGAAAACCACCAACTAAGAAAAAAATCACAGTGTGGGGAGACCACAAACCACAATAATCCCGGAGAGAGCGGGGCATGCAACCACTAAGTAGTCAACTACAGAACAATGAGAGCTCCTTGAATACTAAATCATCCCCTTAATGACTGTCTCTGAAGGCATCATTTAATTATAAGGTTGATGTCTTTTGTTCATGAAATAGATCCTGAGTTGCCATAAAAAAAAAAGTTAAACTGCATTCTGAGTATTGTTAGAAGGAAAGGAATTGTAGATTATTTAGAACTATTTTAATTGACAGAGCCAACAAAGTTTTCAAAGTCTTACCTCTTTTAACCTATGGCTGCAATTCTCAATCTTCTTTTTCTACCCATAAATCCTTTGTATACAGAAAAGCCACTCATTAACAGTAAGTTATTCTTAATTTGAGGACCCACTAGGAAAATAAGTGAATACACATCTCTGAAAATGAAGGCATGTATAGCTTGAAAAACATCCTTTGGTTTGCATGACCTGGCTTTCCCTTAGTTTTCTCTTTCCCACACTGACTGGATCAGGTTTTTTTTTTTTTTTTTTTTTCAGTTTCCTCTACCCATTACATATTAGCTCTCCCAGTTTTACTCTCTCAATTTTTTTATTTCTTATTCTCTCTATATGATAAGTGAATCCATCAAGCTGGTCACTTTCACCACCCTGTATGTGCTGATGTTCCCAAGCCTTATCTAAACCAGGATTATTTCCTTCTGAAGTTCTGACTGCATTTTGATCACCTGAATGCTCACAAGCATCATACACTCAAAATATGTCAAAAGGACCCTCATAATCTCTACCCTCCTTTACCTCAAAAAAAAAAAATCTAGCCCTCTATCCTTTACCTCATTGAATACCATCCATCCTGTTGCTCAAACTAGAAAGCTGGGTGTTGTCTTCTCTCAGAGTCCCCCAATCCTGACCCTGGAACTGCAGGTAGGAGTGCTCTTCTTCATACTTACACATTCTTTATTATAGCACTTTTATGATTATTACTGCTATATGAAACACTCTAAAACTGAGTGGCATAAAGCAATCATTTTATTATGTTCACTTATTTATGGGTCAGGAATTTGGACAGAAGGCATTGGAGGTGACTTGTCTTTGCTTCATGATATGTGTGATCTCAGGAAGTTCAAAGGCCGGAGAAGACCCAGTGCCTGGGCCTGCATCATCTAAAGGCATCTTTACTCACATTGTTGTGGCTCTCTCTGCAAAGCATACTCTACAACAAACACTATGCTACTATAAATTTTTCTACATATCTGTCACTTTAGTCACATTACAATTGTTACAGAAATTTGTACTCATCACTATTTTAAAATTATGGCAGTTATTAGATCCTGTCATTTGATGTGTTAATAAAGAAGTACATATATAGCACAAAATTTTAAACATATTTTGATAATGTGTATTTTAATGTGTCCTTCATAACCTTATATACTTTTGTGCCTTAAATATATGTTTTGAAAAAAATTCTTCAGTCAGTGGAATTCAGATACAATAAAAATTTAAAAACTTCTATTTTACTTTGAATGAGTGAATAAATAATTATCAGAATTAAAATATTACTAGTATGTGGTAGATTCTAGTTATGCAGATTTAAAAAAAAAGAGATCACTGTATTTGCTAAACAAATACTGTGATACTCTCTAGAGATACATTTTATCTTGTTTGTTTTAGTCCAGATTTCAGTAGAGCTCAAGAACCCTGTGAGTACAATGGTAAAATAATAAAATAAGAACTAAAATAATATATTGTACTGCTTGTATTGTAACACTTCGAGGTCTAGATTCCATATGTAAAAGAAAAACAAACAAGCAAATAAATCTAGAGAAGGTCCATTTAGTCCTGCATTTCCCAAAATAAGTTCTATAGAACACCAATCTTGTGTAATATTAATAAACCATACATGAAAAGGAAAAACTGGAACGAAGAAAGGAAGGGAGGGAAGGAAGGAAGGAGGAAGGAGGAAAAACGTCAGGAGGGCATTCTCTGGTCAAATAAGAGGGGGGTAACTCTTTTTTTTAATTTTTATTTATTTATTTACTCATTCATTCATTCATTTTAGAGAGGAGAGACAGAGAGTGACAGAGAGAGAGAGAGAGAGAGAAGGGGGGAGGAGCAGGAAGCATCAACTCTCACATGTGCCTTAACCAGGCAAGCCCGGGGATTTGAACCAGCAACCTCAGCATTCCAGGTCGATGCTTTATCCACTGTACCACCACAGGTGAGGCAAGAGGGCAGTAACTCTTGGTTAAACTAAATATAAAATTTCTTTGTGACTGGACGTCCATATTCATGGTGAATTGATGAGAAGAATGTGTGCAGTGCTTTCCATGCCTGCCTTCCCCTGAGTATCTCAATCTATAGAAAGACTGATCCAGTCCAGTTCCCTCATTATGCATCCACAGAAATCAAGGTCCAAAGAGGTAAATAACATGCCTGAGGCCAGCCAGCTGTTGGGGTAGCAGGGCCAGAACTAGACCCCAGCTGCTGGCTCCCAGTCAAGAGCTATCTGTATCCACTTTCCCACTCTCCCAATTAATTAAAAGTGCAGGTGCCTGCCTAATAAAAAAGAGCAACAGTGATAAATGAGAAAATCAGTTACAAACTAATTGTTAGAATGAGTAATCTGAAATGGACAAGAGAGGTGAGACAGAAGTAACCCTTAACAGTTCTGCTTAAATAAAAATTACTGACCTATTTTTGGAATCTAACTTCTCCATGAAAAACACATTCTTTTCACCTCCCTCTAGCCCTACAATCACTGAAGGACTTGTGGTGGAATCAAGTTTGGGGTAAGGACACTTGGCAAGATAAAGCTGAGTGATACAGTACAATAGAAAGCCAGAAGTGGTAACTGATTTTCTATTTTTCTTATTGAGAATCAAAGATAAGTGTGGCTCCAACAGCAGACTTGAAATACCATTGTGTAAAATGTGTAGATTTAATTTTTCTTTATTCATACCTACAAGTTGGAAAGAATTCCTCCTCCTAAAATAGTTTTATGCTTTTAACATAATAAAAAAGATAAGAAGCCCAAAAGATTGTTAATTGGTCTTTGAAAACTCTGAATATCTAATAATGCCACATCCTAAGGACAGCCTCCTGAGTGTGTCTCATTTCTCCTCCTAGTCTACCAGGATCTAACTTCTGCTATAGCCAGCAAGAATCTAAGGACTGACACTAGCTCAAGAAAATGGTGGGATGCAAAAGATGATCAAAAACTTAGAGGCCATGAAGGAAAAGGAGAAGGAAGAAATGGGTGGTTCATAGGAGAAGGCAATTTCCAGGTCAAAGAATGGAGACAGCCAACCAATAAATGAAATGATAGAGAGGGTCAAGGGGTGTAGGGCAGAAGCTGATGGGAGATGGCATAAAAAGACAGCTTTAAACCTTATTTTTAGTTGTGTTTCTGGACTTGAATGGCTAACAAAATAGGCCATTGAAATTGTGCAATGCATCGTTCCTTCCTTCCAATTATGAAGCCTAGGGCTGAAATTGTGGTATTTCATGACAGAAGTGATAGGGCTGTTTTCAGATAATGCACTAATCTATTCAATCTGTACCATCCTTTGCCTCTATTGCAGCCACTTTTCTGCAGCATTTGATAGTAACAGGACATGTGATTGGACTGCAAGGTATTTGTCATGGAACACTTAGAAATTCTCCTCAGAGGTAAAACAAACTAATCTATCCTGTCCCAACAGAAATATCAATTTTGAAAGTGATGTGTGAAGAGGCAGGTAGTGAGATACTTTGAGGACCAAGCTAAATTATCTGAAAAGCCCCCTGCCCAGAAGAAAAAGAAAGGGGGAAGGGAAGAAAAATCTCCTTATTAAAATGAACACACCTCTGAATTTAATTTATCTATTTAAGTCAGAGAAGGGGAAACAGAGAGACAGACTCCCATATGCACCCTGATCGGTATCTACCAACTTACCCCCATCTTGGACCATGCTCACAACCAAGCTATTTTTAGTGCCTGAGGCTGAGGCTCCAGGGAGCCATCCTCAGCACCAGGGGCCAGTGTGCTTAAATCAATCAAGCCTTGGCTGCAGGAGGAGAAGAGAGAGAGAGAAGCAGAAGGAGAGGAGAGGAGAAGCAGATGGTCACTTCTCCTGTGTGCCCTGACCAGGAATTGAACCTGGGATGTCCACACGCCAAGTGGACACTCTCTGACTGAACCAAGCGCACAGGGCCACACCTCTGAATTTGAACACCACCAAGACACATGACTGAGGTGAGGGGCTGTATATAAAGAGTAGTGCCCTTTATCCACTGCTTCACATCCCACAATTTCATTTACCTGTGGTCAACCATGGTCTAAAAATATTAAATGGAAAACTCCAGAAATAAATGATCAGTTTAAATTATTCACTGTTCTGAATATTGTTATAAAATCTCATAGCTTCCTGCTCCATCCCTCTTGGGGACATTTATTGGACAAAGGGACATCCCTTTGTCCAATGAATCCAGTGTCTAGTACCCACCTATTACTCACTTGATAGTTATCTTAGTCATCAGCTCCATTATCAAGGTATCGTAGTGCTAGTGTTCAAGTGACCCTTATAGTAGCCTAACACTGTATCACAGAGCCGATGTCACTCATCTCCCTTCATCTGATCAAAAAGGCACTGTATCATCTCACATCATCACAAGAGAGGTGAACATAGTACAGTAAGATATTTTGAGAGGGGCAGAGACCATATTCACATAACTTTTATTACAGTATATTGTTATAATTGTTCTATTTTACTAGTAGTGGTTGTTGTTACTATTTTACTGTGCCTAATTTAGAAATTAAACTTTGTGATAGGTATATATGTATCAGAAATAAACATAGTATATATAGGTTTTAGTACTATCCTTGGATTCAGGCACCCACAGGGAATCCTGGAATTTTTCAAGGATAAGGGGTGGTGTGGGGGTGGTACTGTATTAGCAAAAAGAACGAAAATAATGTTTATGAAATTCTAACTGTTTTATAAAGTAAGCTAAAGTAGTTAAGCTACTAATTCTAACAGGAAACAACAGCCAAATCCTTAACCAGAGATAATCCAGTCTCTAAGAATTCCTCTTTTGACAAATGTTCTCACCTTTTAAGCTGGGTGACTTGGAATTATCCTTCTGGAGAAACTCAGCAAGTTTTCTCATTTTGTCTTTTTACAAAGAAGACAGCTAGCTCAGAAAACTCACCCTGCACCTAGCAAGGCGGCACAGGACTCCCGCAGGGCCGGCTCTGCAGCTGCATTGGTGGGTTTCCATTTAAGTTTGTCCTTCAGAGTCCTGAGAATGACTATCCCATAATTCTCTCACCTGATTAATTTTTAACTCTGAGCATAATTACACTCTTCAGAAGGTAAATCGGTCTTATAAATCAGTCCTGGCTGACAGTTCACTGTGCTCAGTGCAATAGGTTTCGGGGTGGGGGTGGGGGGATTGCCAAAGAGCCGAGTCCTCCACCTTCACACTCTTCCCCAGCTGTCCCTTCCCAGCGCCCAGGACCCGCGTCCCCGCCCCCGACGCCGCCCTGATGGGACAACGGGTAGAGCGGGAGGCGGACCCGGGGTGTGCGGAGGGTGCGATTTCCTTTTAAAGCCAGGCGGAAAAGAGAGATGGGGAGAAGGAAGGAGATTTACAGACTTCTCTATTAAAGCTGTGCAGAATTCTAGTCTTCTGGCAAGCTGCGGCAAGCCGCCAATTTGAAGTGTGTGAGCTTTAATCTGCTTCTGGCCTGATGGGCTCGCGCGTCCGCAGGGAGCCAGAGGCATCCATTACGCCGGACCAAGGAGAGGGAGCGTCTAGGAAATATGTTAATGCGGAGCCCTCCCGGCCGCCCGCCCTGCCCTTGCCTTGTCTGACAGCCGCAGAAAGTGACATTTCAGGCGTGTGCCGCTCCTGTCAGGACCCCCCAAATTCACATCTATTCGTTGTATTAAACTTTTTTTTTTGAGGACTGTAATGGGCAATTCGCTTATTAAAAACATGAGATTTTGTTTTGCTTGCTTTTTTACGTTTAAAAGAGGGTGGTTTTATGCACAGAAAAACGCACTTCTTAACGTAACCACTAATGAAAAGACACTTTGCTTTTTAAAATTGTTACATGGAATATTAAAGGTATAAAAATTTAAATCTAGTTTCTCTTAGGTGTTTAATTTCCTTATTGATCAATGTCACCCTATTAAAGTTAATTTTCCAAATAAAATTTTAAAAAGTTATAATCTAATTTAATTCATCAGTGTAGTAAACTCAGTAATAATTTTATAAGGAGACTTTGGCTAATATTTGGACCCATTTTCAAAATTTTTTAATATATTTCATGTATGTTAAACTGGATTTATCGATTGTATATACTATATTATTTTCTATTTAACTTCCTCAACTGTCTGATTAAAAAACTATTCTTGGTATTTTAGTATACTAACTCTTATAAATTAAACTTTGTACTATGGGGAATCCCAAATTCTCTTAACTCTCCAAACTGAGTGTTGATTTAGTAAAGATATGAACCTAAGAATTACAAACTGACATGTTATTCTAAAAATCCCAGTTGTCTCAAATATCATTATACTTAAGATATGAAATATGCTCATATTTCTTAATACTAAAATGCCAATACTATGCATTTGTTTTTTAAATATTTCCGTATTTATTTCTAAATTTATTTCAAGTAAAATTTTTCTTGTTCATTAAGGAAAAATACATCTTAGATATAATTTAGGGATTGTCTTTCTAAAAGAATGAATGACCTTAGCTTGCTGAAGCTTCTTAAATAACGAAAGGATATTGGTCATACATTCTGTCTGGTCTGCAATCTTTATAGAAAATGAGGAGTGCTCTTAATAGTAGCCATATCAATAACTTCAAAATCTAAAGAAGATGGCCATGTAGTGTATGTCCTTTGGTTTTGAAACACACCATTACCCAATTTGCCAGTCAGTTAAGAGTTTGCACCCACACCCAAACTGACTATAATACTCAAGTGAATACTTACATATATTTTATACTCTTATGTTATATGTGCTTTTTGCTTTAAACCTAAAGTTTAAAAAAAATTAAAAATATATATTTTTAAATTATGGAGAGCTTCAAACATACACAAAAACTTAAAAAGGTACAATGACACCCTGATTTCTCCACACACCCGTTACTCAGTTTTAACAATCATCAACTCCTGACTAATCCTGTTCCATTATCATACTCATCCATTCCCTATCCTGTATGTATTATCGTGAAGAAAATCTTAGATATCAAAACTTTTTATTTCTAAATAAAAGATAAGGAATATTTTTTAAAAACCAGTGATTTACTACTAGCACACCTAAAAAAATATCAAATATCCAGTGTTTGATTTTCTGATTCTTTCATAAATATAATAAAACTTTCTGGTACATTTATTTAAATCAGGATCTGAAGGGAAAAAAATAAAATAAAAACATTCACACTTTGCAATCAGTTGATACATTTTTAAAATTCCTTTTCATGTGAAAGAACTTCCCCCACCATTTTTTTCTTGCAATTTAATATGGAAGAAATGAAGGATTTACCCTATAGTGTCCTTTCATTGTAGATTTTACTGTTTGCATTCTTTTTGTGTAGATTATATATTTTTTTCTTTATTTCCTATAAATTATAGTTTTTTAGTAAGACTATAGATAATGTGATCATCCAAATGGAAGCACATAATAGCTATCTTTCTTATCTCTTTGTCTCTCTCTTTTTTTAATATATATATATATTTATTTATTCATTTTAGAGAGGAGAGGGAGAGACAGAGAGAGAGAGGAGAGACAGAGAGAGAGAAGGGGGGGAGGAGCTGGAAGCATCAACTCCCATATGTGCCTTGACCAGGCAAGCCCAGGGTTTCCAACCTACGACCTCAGCATTTCCAGGTCTACGCTTTATCCACTGTGCCACCACAGGTCAGGCAATATATTTATTTTTGATAATTAAAATGACAAAGGGGAATGCCTGCAGGAATGACTGAGTCAGTCAGGATAAAGATGAACAAACCACAGCCTTGCATTACTCTATGAGCTTCCTGGAGCAACTAGCAACACAAGCAAGAAAAACAGGATATGTAAATAGTTAAGACAAATAGTTCAAACTTTCCTCATGCCCCCTCCCCGAGACACAAGGGTCACTATGCTTATGACAAAGGAATCACACACCCTGCCCTGTGCATGAACACTGTAAAGGAACATAAGAAACAAGAAAACTAACTTTGAGGAGCTTGTGCCTTGATGCTTATTAGGCTACATTGCTCCACTGGCTAATAAATCCTCTTCCTCCAGCACATTGTCTGAGTATTTTTTGTCCTCTGGGAGTCACTTCCTTTGTTCCTGCAACAAAGAGACATTGATAAGGTTCAAGTTCTAAGATCTATTCATCTTTCTGCAAAAGAAATATCCTTTTCTCTACTACTTTGTTGCCTAATAGTACACTTAACCTTGATTTTGTTGCCATATTTACCAGTTTTCAAAATACTGAGTCAGAACAGTAGGATCCTCCAATAATAATCAATTAATTTTGTTTTTATTATTATAAATGAAGAGATTTAAAAATAAAGGAGATAGTCAGTCTGTTTTCAGATGTCTTGCTCTCCTCTGAGAAAACGTTGTCTCCCAGCTCATGTACCCCACCAGTCCATGCCTCAGGAGTCCTGGTTTTAAAAGAGAGTTAACAGAAAGCCATTGAGGGAAGAGACCCTTAGGAAATTTTAACTTACCTTTTGTGTGTGCTTGTGTGTGTGTGCTCTAGAAAATAAAAACTATTGCCTTTATCTGATTGCTGTGTGTGGATAAGAATAAAATTTTTATTAATGATTTTTATGTTAATTTCTGTTCAAAATACTTTAATTGTACTAACACATGTTAAATAATTTAATTACTGTATTGATAATATTACTATACCTATTGTGGAGATGAAGACACTGAGGTACATCATAATTAAGTGATGTGACCACCATTATCTAATAAATAAATAGAAAAGATGAGAGTTAGATTCAGAGTCTGAACCTTAACAACATGTTTTTGCTTATGAATCTCACTCAATGTAGGAATTTCAAAAGTTAAATAACTCATCTCTGAATTTTTGAACAGTAAGGAACTCTATACCCCCCCCCTACACACACACACACACACACACACACACACACACACACACACACACACTCTGCATGGTATTAAGAAAACAAGAAAAGGAAGTCATACAAACCAAGCACTAGAGCAATCAAAGAAAATTATTTCTGGCAAAAGGAAAAGATGATTTATTTAAAAGTAAAACCTGGAGCTTTCACTTTAGAATGTACAGTGCTAAAGTTTTAAGATCATTCTGAATTTAAAGACAGTTGTAAACCAGCACTATAGAGTAGAAAGTTTACTTGGAGTCAGATACATATTAATAGAAATCCAGCCTTCACCACTTACTAGCAGTATGTCAATTTTCTAACATCCTGGAAGCTTGGTATCTGTCCCTATAAAATGAGATGACTAACAACAGTTTCTCCATTCAATTATTAAATTGCTACTAGCTACCATATATATATATTCAGTTTCTGATCCCTTAACTTACTGAGAATTTTAAAATCCTTTCCATTTCATGTGTTTATTGGTTAACTTTTTTTTTAATTCAGTGGAAAATTAAATAAACTTGTATTAGTTTCTGAATGTAAGTTTGCTTCTTGAAAATAAAATAATGAATTTTGTCATCTACACCTGGGCCAATTCCTTTCATTTCTACTGAGTTCTCTTGGGAACAGGTAGAGAAAAATATAAGGCACCAGCTTTCATTAGCTAATACTTTGTAACATGGTATGACTGTAGAGAGTGTTGAGCAATGGAGGAAAACTGGTTATAGAGAGCAGACAAGTTGAAAGCAGAGAGAAGAAGCTTTATTTCTGATTTCTCTATCTAAGGAAGGGAATGGCACAAGACACTCCCACACCACCTCAAGACAGAAAGGGATGGAAGACATATTGACACAGTCAATAACAGAGGTATCAAATTCATTGGCCGATTATGTACCTACGCAACTGATGTTTCTTAAATAACACACACACACACACACACACACACCACATGCACACGTATACACAGAGAGTACTCATTTCAGCGTCCCATCAACAAAGTCATGGTTGGTGTTAAAATATTGACTCTGTGTTCCCTGTGCCGGTCCCTTGCTCACTTCCTATACCAGCACATTCGCAATTCCTTAATGCCACTTTTAAATCAAGTTTCCAGGCATGTCAGCACCAGGTATGAAAAAGAAGGTGAGGTCAGGTTGGCTTCTGTAAGTGTTCAAGAAGATCTGGTGGGATTTTGTTCAAAACTTAGGTGCAAAAGAAAAATGGTACATCTCCTTTGCTTATTAAAGAAAATCAAAATGCATGTGATTATGTGACTCTGCTCCTAGTTGCTCAAGTGTAATAAGCCCTGTACTTGCCAGAGACCTTAAGAAAGGTTTCTATTCAAAAGTGAAGAATTTTTACTGAGATCCCAGTTGTCCAAATCTTGTGTAAATTTAAGTGAAGGAGATTCTACTAAGTCTAGACATCTAGACTTGTAGGAGATTCTACTAAGTCTAGACATGTGACTTAGGGAACTTGCCACTATTCATCCATTTAACAAGTAATTATGAAGCACATACTAGGGCAGGGGTCGGGAAGCTTTTTGGCTGAAAGAGCCATGAACACCACATATTTTAAAATGTAATTCCATGAGAGCCATACAATGAACCGTGTATGTTATGCATTATCCAATAAAAATTTGGTGTTGTCCCGGAGAACAGCTGTGATTGGCTCCAGCTGCCTACAACCATGAACATGAGCTGTAGGTAATAAATGGATTGTAATACATGAGAATGTTTTATATTTTTAATGTTATTATTTTTTTATTAAAAATTTGTCTGTGAGCCAGATGCAGCCATCAAAAGAGCCACATCTGGCTTGCGAGCCATAGGTTCCCGACCCCTGGCCTAGGGTACCAGGCACTGTACTAAAGACAGATTATTGAATAAACAGACAAAATCCCTGCTCCCCTGGAACTTATTTGTCCTTATTTTCTATGTCCCTCTGTTCCCAATAGAAATTAAGTAAAGAATAATCAATGCTAAGGAGAAGTAACGAACAGGGAAAGTGATATGGAGTCAGAGTGAAGGGTTGACATTTTTGAAAGAAAGGCCAGGGAAGACCATATGGAAGAAGCCAGAGATCAGCCAGGTGACTAGGGGAAGAGCAGACGCACAGAAGAGACAGAAAGTGTGAAGGCCATGAGGTGGGAGCAAGCTAGCTGATAAAACAGTCGGGGCAAAGTGACAGAAAGGAGAAAGTGACAGAGGTGAAGTCAGAGTTAAAAGGGACCAGATAAGAGAAGATCCTGCAGACTCTAAAAAAGGGCTCCCAAAGGCTACGGTATCAAAGTGGGACACAGGTCCCTGTCACCCAACACACCCTCCGCCCATCAATCTGCATAAAGCTCACCTTTCTCGGGGGTCAGCCCTCTACTTTAAGAATCCCAGTCTTTGTCCCCACAGGACAAGAGAGGGCTCAATTTCAGGCAGTCAACCTAGAGTGCAAACAAAAGCCTCTGAGCAATATAACAGACTCCTCTGTTTTCTGCCTGAAGGGAAAGAATCTTCAAAATGACCTGATGCTAAAGGGATCAGAACTCAGACCTTCCTGGCTCCACCTTCTAATCCTGAAAGGAAAGGAAGGGGATGGGAGCACTAGTTTCCTGTGGGAGTGAGAACACTGATACCAACATCTCAGCAAATTATTCCATGGTCCTGGGGATACAGCCAGCTCTAAAGACAGCACCTGCCATAATCAGTAATTACTGGTTTACTCTCTATTCTTCCTTCTTAAACTGTAAACTTCAAAAGGAAAAGACTGAGTTTTATTTAATTTTCCATTGGTAGCTCCTGTGACATAACTTGTCACAAGGTAAGTGTTCACTAAATGATTGTTGAATAAGTGATACCTGTGAATTGCAGGGATAGTATTCATGTGTCTATAATTGGTTGCTCATTAAAGCTAAAAAAAATGAGACATTCTGATATGGTACAGCCCATATTGAATGGATGACTCAAAAATATCATAGGGATACTGAGTCAGAAGCTATTGGTTGTCCATATTATCCATTCTCTTCATTTAAAGTTTTATAATTTTTATCTGGGCTTAGATGCACCCAGAAAAAAATGACCACTTTTCCCATTATCCTTTGCATCTTGGTGTGTTCATGTGATCTAGTTCTGGCTATGGGATATTTTGGATGGATGGGGAAATGATCTGTGCTTTTCAAAGCATAGAGAGTGATTGTATACCCCTTTACGCTAGCTGCAATGAGGATGTGATTCTATTGTAAATCATCCCAGACCATGCTGACTAAGCAATACTCTATGTTGACGAAGCAAAGAGAGAGTAGAGTATGTTCTTGATACTATCAAGTCTCTAAACCAGCACTGGACTGCATATGCTTGCACTTGGGAAATCACTGACATTGTGGGTCTTTATTACAGCAGACAAACCCCTCTTCTAACTAACGCTGTTGATCATTTGGTTTTCCTATTTTATTGGGACTGACTCCTTAAGGCACCAGTATAGAGACCCTTACGACTCTAAGTTGAGAATAAACATAGATAATGCTTAAAATAACTTAAAAACTATCTAAATGAATAATGATTTAGAAAAAATAATGATAGTTTCATCCTTAATTTGTCACAAAATAACTACAAAAATGTATTTCTTGTGGAAGTCCCGGGTTTGATTCCTGGTTAAGGCACACAGGAGAAGGGCCCATCTGCTTCTCCACCCCTCCCCCTCTCCTTCCTCTTTGTCTCTCTCTTCCCCTCCCGCAGCCAAGGCTCCATTAGAGCAAAGTTGGCCCGGGCACTGAGGATGGCTCCATGGCCTCAGCTTCAGGCTCTAGAATGGCTCCAGCCGCATTCAAGCAATGCCCCAGATGAGCAAAGCATCATCCTCTGGTGGGCATGCTGGGTGGATCCCGGTTGGGTACCTGCGAGAGTCTGTCTGACTGCCTCCCTGCTTCTAATTTTGGGGGAAAAAAAGTACTTTTGCATCCTGTCTCAATATGCAATTAAAATTTAATGCCATTCATAAATTCTGCATTTCTTTCTTCACTTTGTAAAAATTATAGAATGTGCACAAAAATGTCCATTTTCTCCACTCTGCCTCCTGTTTATCTGTACTAATCAGACCTGGAGGTCTATGTTAACACAGCAAATACAAAGTCAATCAATATATGCTAAACCCAAACCAATAAAGAAAAAAACAAGTAATCCTGAGTCCTATAGATCCACAATCCAAATATTTTTCTGATTTATCCTCAGCCCTGTTACCCCAATGCCACTGCCTCTTAGTTCCCTGATAATAAATTCACTACCTCTTTTCCAGCTCCTTTAATTAAGCCATTGGAAATCAGAGTGCTTATTATAAAGTAGAAACATGACTATGTTCCTTGGCTGCTCAAGGATGCTTTAAAATCCCTTATATTTTTGAGATACCATTACAAATTCAGAAATAGAATACTTTTTGTGATCTAGCCCCTGCCTTCTCTGCAGCCTATCTCCCCTCATGGTCCCCTCACTTCCTTTCCCACTGAACTGCTCATTCCACATATTCGGCACATTATTTCCTGGGTTTATGTATTTATGCTCTTTTTGTTGACTTTAAAAGCATTTTATTCAATGTGTCTTATGGTAATTTTCTTCTCTTTAATATTTTGTCTGATTTTCCCCTAAGAATTGTTTGTCTCAGGGCAGGCTGCCCCAAAATGTCTCACAATGGCATATTGATTACTTTGAATTAAAGTTGATAAGCAGCCAGTGCCAGACAGGCACATTGACCCTCCTTTGTCTCCTTGAATGCAGGAAATAAATCTTCCCTGTGAAAGGTGCCTTCCTTGCTCTGAGAGGGCTGAGAGACACACCCTTAGCACTAGTGTCAAGGAATCCAGGACCAAAGCTTACATAATCTTGTTATTCCTTTATGAATTTTCTACCCAAGTCCAAACTTTGTTTAAATTCCTCACTAATGAACATCCAAACTTAAGTGTCCTGTTAATTCTTCACAAATTTATTTATTTTGTGTATAAAATGTATAAAAAGCTGTCTCGTTAGATCATTTATCTGAGCATTACATTATGATTTTGAGTATCATCTAAGATCTCAGGTGTGCATGTATTAAAATATTGTTTTTTCTCTTTTTAATCTGGTTTTCTGTCAACTTTATTATTAACCCAGCCACAAGAACACAAGAAGGGTAATGGTAGGAAATCTTCGCTCTCTAGACAGAATCATTTTCCACTATGTTTCTGGAGCATCCTCTAATACATCTATAATGGGAGTCAGAACTATATTGTTTGGGTATCTGTTCCTCTTTAATAAATCTTTACAGGCTCTTGAAGGTAAGTGGCATGGGTCTATATTTTTTCATCTCTGGTGTCTAGCACTATACCTACTATAAAGTAGCTACTCAGTAAATATTAGATAAATAAATGAGACCTGATTCTGTAACTCCCTCCCCATGTCAAAAAAAAATCTCCCTTTTTTCACATTGGTATTTTTGGCTTGAAATATGTAGAATAGTGACTGAACTCTCCCTTTTCATTTGACTCTGTAAGTCAAACTAGGGCAGTTCCAGAAAGGACAGAAGGCATCTACAGAGGACCCCTGCCAACACTGATCACTTAACCAATTCAGAAGGGTATCTGCTTCAAAATAGAGACACTGCCTTTACTATTACAGAAATCCAAATCAGAATAGGAGGATTTATGCAAGCTCAGAATTCTTACTTATGTCTGTTAATAACAGGGCAGAGGAATACAGGAAACACTGTCATAGTTATGCAAAATAACTATTTTAATTGGCAAAATTAAACTTCTGATAGCCAAAGCTGTATCAAGGTGGTTGAACCCTTTTTGGAGCTGAAGTGGCTTGGATAACAAAATTCACATCTGATGTATTTTAAGGTCTTCTGTTACCATATGTGCTCCACTCATAGTGACAGATGGGTATTGATATTTTTTTCTCAACTGCACAAAAGCTAGCTGAAGCATATGCAAAACTCTTAATGGCATTAAAGTTTTGCCAATTAGAAACATGTTCAAGCATTTGATACAGTACTTTGATAACATGTTTCACAAGTTTCTTGCTAAATTTTAAATCATGGTTTTTATTATATTGTTTGTCAAGCTAGTGTGAATAAAACAATTATCAAATGGGTCATATTTTTAGCCTTTTTATCATGTTGGCACCTGTCAAAATTAATGATGAAAAAGCAATGAAATCATTAAACAGTAATAGGAAAAATAAAATAGTAAGTTACAAGTAGTATTTATGAAAAGAGAACAGCTTCCATGTTGTCCTATACATTACTGAAGATAAACAGGGCTGGCAGGGTGAGCAGCAGTAGGTCATTAGAATAATAGTCCCCTCAACTGATTAACCAAAGTTACTTATTTCTTTTAACTAATCATAAAACTTAGAGTAATTCTTATTTCGTGGGATGATTTTAAGAGAATGAAGCTTTCTGCATAGTCTAAGCCAAGTTTGTGGCTTTGTATATCTCTTTGTTTTATATCACTATTGTAAGGGACTTTTCATTTGTTTCCTGCTCCCTGGGCTGGACTGTGGACCTGGTTCTCTCTGGGAATGTTTGAGTAAGATCTGAGAAAGGCATTTTACCTTTTGATCATCTTGTTTCTCCATTATCTATGCACATGAATATAAATGAGTCACTGGACTTTCTCATAAAGATGGTGAAAATTTTCAAATAGGTGCACTTGCATATTTCAATATGTCTGCAGGTTTTCTCATTAACTGATCTCATAAACTACCTTTGCAAGTTGCTACCTCTTTTGCAGTAACCTCAATAAGATATTAAAGGGAGGAATAAAAAAAGAGAGGAGAAACAAATTAATGAGAAAGTTCAAAAATGAATTCACATAAGATTATTTTTAAATCCCTTCAGAACCAATCAGGCAAGTTTGAGGACATGATTTTTTGAGTTAATTCATGTGAGCAAACATGATACTCAGAGAGGTGGAGACCGTTGCCTAAAGCCTGAGGCAGCTGACAGATCTGGATCAGAACTCTCATCTTCCGACTCCTGCAGGGCAATAGTGCATTTTCCAGTATACTACCGAACATTTCATTGCCTGACAGAAACTGCTGTTCTGCCTTCCAAATGGAACAATAATTTTCTAGATCTATATTCAATGTCTACCTGCACCACAGGAAAGAATAATCCTGATAGTAGGAACCAAAGAGCCATATAAGATCAACAATGACAACTAACAAAAAAACATGTATGTCTCAGTTTAGAAAAAGATTGACCTTTTTGATTGGAACATTACCTTATTCATTGGGAGGATTTGCTAATGCTTAAATTAACATTTCTTAAGGGTAGTCAAGTGACTACCCTCCAATATTCCCGGGGGGTTTTGTTTTGTTTTGTTTTGTTTTTATTAATTTTAATGGGCTGACATTGATCAGTCAGGGTACATAGGTTTAGAGAAAACATCCCAGGTTATTTTGACATTTGATTATGTTGCATACCCATCACCCAAAGTCAAATTGTCTTCCGTCACCTTCTATCTGGTTTGCTTTGTGCCCCTCCCCTCCCCCCACCCCCTCTCTTTCTTTCCTCCCCCCTCCCCCTATAACCACCACACTCTTGTCCCTGTTTACAGCCATGATTAGACACGAACAGATGAACAGTGGTAATAGTCTTAAAGGATAATAAACTGAAAAGGGAGAAAAGTTAACTGTTCTTCGGCCTCAGCTCCAGTTTTGCAGGCAACAGAGTGGCTCCACAATGTGCGTCACCTCATCAGTAGGCTAGAGATTTTACAGAAACAAACAGAAATTTTCAGTCTATTCTAACCATGGAAATGTGGCCAAAATCTGAAAGCCTGAACTCTGCAGGAATGAGAGAACAGTTGGCTCCTGCTTCTGAAATAGGCTCTGGCAGTGGTGTTGCATGTAGCTAGGTCGCATTTTGCAAAATAGAAGCCATTATCTTTAGCATATCAACCAGACAAAATTAAATTGCAATTACATAGAGGCATCCAAAAGCAAGCTATTTTGTCTTCAGTTCAATTCAAAGAAGTGTAATCGAGATTACCAATTTGAAAAGAAGTTTAGACAAGCAATAAATGTGGCTAGAAGAAACATGGAATTAGAAATTTTAAAACCACCAGTCTGAATTTTAATGACTGGTAAGTAATATTTTAGAAACCCAAGTAATGTACTATAGTATATTTTTTCAGCTTTAGATTTTGGGAAAAGGATGTAAATTTTCTTACATTTTACTGATTTATTCACCAAATTATTTCATTAATAAACTTTCATTTGCTTTTTAAAGAGTAAATCAAAATGTACTCATAATTATGAAATGTTGTGAGGAGCTCATATGCTGTTAGAAAACTGCTTATCCAAAGAAATAGATGTATGCCATTTTACCCTGAATATGAGAATCAGGACTCTGCTGAGGGAGAAAAGTATTTTTAGAATAGATAAAAATCAAATCAGCTGCTATGGAGACTTTGAGAGTCAAACTTGTAGCTATTTAAGATGTCTGAGAAGAGAAGGTAAAGAAAAGGGCATTTTCCAATAATCACATCCTTCTTGGGGGGGACTTCAGCGGTTTTCTGTTATACAACCACTTGATTAGATTCTTTTTTTTTTTTAATTCAGTGAGAGAAGGGGAGGCAGAAACAGACTCCTGCATGCGTCCTGACAGGGATCCACCCGGCAAGCCCACTAGGGGGTGATGCTCTGCCCATGTGGGGCATTGCTCTGTTGCTTAGCATCTGAACTCTTCTTAGAACCTGAGGCAGAGCCATTCTCAGTGTCAGGGGCCAACTCGCTCCACTCAAGTCATGGCTGCAGGAAGGAAAGAGAGAGAGAGAGGGTGAGAGAGAGAGAAGTGAGAGGGGGAAGGATGAAGAAGTAGACGGGCACTTCTCCTGTGTGCCCTTACTGAGAATCAAACCCAGGACATCCACATGCCAGGCCAATGCTCTACCACTGAACCAACTGGCCAGGGACCACTTGAATAGATTCTGTCAAGTGAGCAGTTAACTTCATAAACCTTAGTCTAAAATTTTGACATACCAGATTTGAAAGTGAACCGAAATAAGTTTAAAATATTTCACTTTTATCAGCAATCTCTGATGACCTAATTGCCCTGGCCAACCTAAAAAGGGGATTAGCAATTCCCTTCAGAAAACACTTTGTTCTCCTTTCAGCTTTAAAGATGAGCACTGTGGTTCCTTCTCAAGGTGCTTTGCCACAGAGGAATGTGGTGGCAAAGGCATTTTGATGAACTTTCTCTCCAGAGTCTAGTTTAGTATGTGCAACTTATACACACATACATATACTATTTAGGAGAGAGCCAGAAATTAAATGTTTAATTTTTTAAAATTCTTAAAAAAATTTAAATGAGGTACCAAAACAGAACTTTATTTTTTTTTTAAGATTTTATTTTTTCATTTTAGAGAGGGGAGAGAGAGAGAAGGAGGGAGGAGCAGGAAGCATCAACTCCCATATGTGCCTTGACCAAACAAGTCTGGGGTTTTGAACCAGCAACCTCAGTATTCCAGGTTGATACTTTATCCACTGTGCTACCACAGGTCAGGCCAAAAAAGAATTTTAATACCATGTTATTTACTTTATGGCTGATGTTCACTTTATAGCCACAATAAGTTGGTATATAACTATTTCCTTACATATATTTATTTTGGTGTAAATATCACAAATAAGGTAATGGGCAGAATACATTCACCAAACAACATGCTGAAAACTTTCTGCCTAGCTCAGCTACCATTCAATCTCTGCCCATAGCACTGAGAAGCCTTTTAAATTTAATTGTACAAATGAGGAATTTGGATATATTATTACCTTTAAAGCACTTCAAATCCAATGATCAATGCCTCTCTTTTAGTCATGTGAGTCACACATAGATATATACTTACTACCACCTTGATAGAGTAAGGTACTCTTTTCCTTATATAAATAATTCCAACCTCCCTTTGAGAGACCTTTGATAATCCAAGTTTTCATCTCTACAACAATTTGTTCTTCAATCGCATTTGCCCTTCATAGTAAATTCAAGTCACTGAATACAGCTAGGAGATCCTTCATTTATCACCTCTACCAGGCCAATCTGAGAGTGTGACAATCTATAATGGCCCTTGCAAATAAATAGAAAGCTAACATTTGGAAGAGATAAGGCAGCTGCCAAAATTGGCTGATGTCCAAGACAGTAAGCAGTTTAGCCAGTAGGAAAAACCTGGGCTCGAGAGCATCCTCTAGTTACAAAATTTTCTCTAGGTACCAGAAAGAAAAAATAACATGGGGTATGTATGTCAGTTCACCCTGAATATCAAAGTGCTGCTGAAATAAACCAATTAGGGGACTATAAGCAGCTGGCTTATTTTATTTATTTGTTTGTTTGTTTATTTATTTTATATTATTTATAAGGCCATCAAATAACTTAACTAACAAATGCACCAACTCGGTCTCTGGCCTGGATTTGTGTTACAGTTGGACTTGACAAATATTGTCCAGATGTTGGCTAAATTGTGTCTGCTTTCAACAGAAGGTCAATAAACTGAGAAAACTGGCTTTGTGTTTCATACAAATTTATTGATCCAAATACTAGAAATGAAATTAAACCAGAGTAAGGATAACCAAGACTTGAGCTATCAAAAAAGAGCCAAGCATTTTCCTCCTTCTTTCTCCAAGAATAACTATAATTTCTCCCCAAATTAATTGACACTTTAGAGAGAGCCAATGGTTGTTAACAGAGAAGAGGGACAAAGTAATGTTCAGAATGAAGGATGAGAAACTAAAAAAAGTAGTATGGCTACACTACCCACAAAGCAACTATGATGCTCCTTTCTCTATTCTTTTGCACATCTACACACTTCTAAATTGTAGGGCTATCATAGATTTAAGGAATGAGCTGTCCAAACATCTGTGCTTACTTTTTCTTAACCTCTATTGCAATAATCCAATGTTTTTCTCTCTTAAGATCCCAATGTTTACAATCCTAAAACTAAGACAGTGAGCTGGAGAGATTAATGTCATAAGACATCTCTGGCTGTCATGTGATCATCTTTAAAACTATCTTAATTCTTTTAGATTAACAAAATGTTATTTAACATATACCATTTTACTAGGCTGAATGGCATTTTATAAAGAGAAATGTACCATTGATGGCATAAGTAGGGCGCTGAGAACATTTGATTTGGTTGGATTTTGATTTTTTTAAAAATTTTAAAATATATATATAATTGAAGTATATTCAAATTGTTTAGCGATAATTCCATTTTATGGTGGTTTTCTTAATATGAAATACATACATTTAAGTGTGTCAATCTTGACAAGATGTATGTTGGGTAAAATAGTATTATTTTATGTTTGATTTATTTGCAGATCTCTCTACTACAGATTATTCAGAACAGAGATTAGGAACAGAAAATCATGAGTTAAACCTTTTAGCTCAAGCAAGAATCATAAAATATGAGATTTTATTCATAAAGTCTTGAAACCAAGAGATTGCATTCATTTAAAATTGCTTGTAACACATGGCATTCAATTAAAAACAGAAAACAACATACATTAATAGTAATGAAAAATGGCTATTCAAAGAAGAGACCACAGGAAAAAGAAGAAATAAAACTGTTCTTTGGCATTATTTAGAGTGGAAGTAAAGAAACCTAAGAGCTTTTCTAGTTTCTGAAGACCTTGCTGAATTATGATTATCATATTTTTAGCACATTTTGACAATGTTAAAGAATGAAGAAAATATTTAGTATTATCTGTGAGACAAAAGAAAAAGTAACATATTTTATAAAATTTTCATCAACAAAACTGCTAAAATATATGCTGATGCTTAAATGGATGGAAAGAGATAATATAAATGGATATGAAAGAAGAAGAAATAAAAAGAGTAATCAATCATGGGGTGCCTGATTAGATTAGTAAATCCACGAATGCCAATATCCAGTATTTCTTCACTTCTTTTTCATGGAGAGAAAATCTCGATGAGGAATTATTTTATTTTATTTTTTTTTTGGAATATAATATGTCTGTATAGAAGGCTGTCATTTAATCTATAGATGAGGATCTAAAAAAGGAAGGTGGGCAAAAAATGCAGCTTTATTCTACTGGAGACAAATCACTGTTCCTTCCACAATAAAAAGGACTCCTGGTTGGGAGTATGAGAGGAAGCTGAAATTAAAGTAGAGATAAGACGCTGCGGCTAGCTATGACATAAAACAATCAGAAAACCCCTTGATAAAATTTTAGGTGAAAATGTAATTGGACAGGTATAGATCTATAAGCAAATTTCCTTATACTTTTACATGTCTTTATAATCTGTTTCAACTCAGACGCATATATCCCTGCAACAGAAATTGTTGGTGACTAACTCAAGCATTCTGTATTCCTTTTTTGTTACTAGAAACAACTTCCCTATATGGTGAGAGAAGGAGACACTTCCCCCAGTTTTTCTGGGGCTAAGCCAATAATGTCTTCAAAGTGTTTTCTTTTTTTTTTTTTTTATTAGTCCTAATAAGGCTTTTCCACTATATGTAAATAATTAATGAAAAATAAAAACCACCCAACAAGCTAAGAATTTCTTAAAGTACATCAATACAAGAAACTGCATTCTCAGAGGATGGTATGTGCACTTTGTTCTTATTGTGAAATAAGCAGATGATAGACTCCTTGAGCGTAAGACTGTGCCTGTCTTGGTCAATGTTACCCAACAGGCACTCAGTAATGGTTAAATGAAAAGGTGATGATCCAATGAAATTTTTGCATAAGGAAGCCTGGGGCTTTTCATCCACTTTGCAAAGTTATCTGAAACCTCCTGGAAAATATTTCTTTTCCCTTGAGAAGGAGATATCAGTAATAATCATCTCCTTTTTATATCTCTGGACAATACTGTGTTTGACATCGGCCCTGGCCGGTTGTCTCAGTGGTAGAGCGTCGGCCTGGCGTGTGGAAGTCCCGGGTTCGGTTCGATTCCCGGCCAGGGCACACAGGAGAAGCGCCCATCTGCTTCTCCACCCCTCCCCCTCTCCTTCCTCTCTGTCTCTCTCTTCCCCTCCCGCAGCCGAGGCTCCATTGGAGCAAAGATGGTCCGGGCGCTGGGGATGGCTCCTTGGCCTCTGCCCCAGGCGCTGGAGTGGCTCTGGCCGCAACAGAGCAACGCCCGCCCCGGAGGGGCAGAGCATCGCCCCCTGGTGGGCAGAGCGTCACCCCCTGGTGGGCGTGCCAGGTGGATCCCGGTCGGGCGCATGCGGGAGTCTGTCTGACTGTCTCTCCCCGTTTCCAGCTTCAGAAAAATTAAAAAAAAAATACTGTGTTTGACATCAAACACTGCTGCTTCTATCAAGCTATTGCCTGAAGATAATAAAGGAGAGTAAGCATCCCACTTTGGAGCCCTCTACCTATGTCAGTTTCCCATCTGAGGTAATACATTTCATTACTGTTCTGGCCAAGTTGAATTAAGCCATATTTGTTATTTGCAGCTTTAGGCATTCCAACTTCCAAAATACCACTTCCTCTTAACTAAGCATGACCAACTTTGGGTATGTTAGATGACATCTAAGTCAAGCAACTTATCCTTACAATTTAGAGATAATATTCCAATATTTCTTAAACTATATATTAAATTCAAGAAAGCATAATCAGCTAGCAAAGTATCAATACCCTGAGCTGTCAGGTTTACCTTTTACCATTTTCTACACATATGATTTACCAAGACTGTTCAGGGAGCTTTCAATTTTTTATCATGCAGGAATTATCAGCATTAGCATCATTATTACAATAAACCTGTATCATGTATATTAGTAAGATGTGGTTGGGTGGTCAAGTTCCCCATAGTTAGTGTGTCACAGACTGCATTATAGAGTTGACATCTTTCTAGCTAGCAAAATAATGGTTTGCCTCTGCCCTGCCAAGTAAAGGCAAACTTTAGGATTGATAGATACAAGCAAAATTTGTTTAAAAAAATCAATAACTCTGTCACAAGTGCCATGATTTTTATTAATTTGGAACAGAAGAAAATTACTTCCAGAAAAGAATCAGAATTAGGGTCAACACCTTGGTAACTATACTGTAATCCACAGCTATACCTGGATACCATCAACATACCAACAACCCTTCTGTACTAGCCAAAATAAAATAAATCATAAAGTGATAGAAATCACCATGTGCAATTGTTTTAATGGCCCTAATACTCCACCCCACAAGTCCTCTGACACATCTCATTTCTCTCAAATATTCTCATTTTAATTGTCAGAATCTCTGTTAGTTGAGGTTTAAACCTTTACTTCCTAGCAGCTAGGAAGTAAATTGTTGTTGCAATTTGATATCTTCCAAGTCCATTTTCTAAGCTTGTCTTTAAGTAACTTCACCATGTCGTCTGAAGAAAAAAGTCTTGCGTCAAAGTTCCATAATGAATCTATTTCTGAATGTACATAAAGCTAAGCATTCTACAAGTAGGGTTTATTCACTTGCTGCCCTTCCCTCACCAACCACCATTATCACCTCCACAATTTGCCTAATAAGCAAATTTGCCTTTGATTATCATGAGTTAATATCTTCTAATTTTGGAATATGTAAGGGAGTTTCATTGGTCATATAAACTTGATCAATACCCACATTCTCTACGTCAGTGGTTTTCAGCCGCTGGTCCACAGACCAGTGCCAGTCCACCAGAAATTTTGTGCCAGTCAGCAAAAGTTAACCACACTGATATTGTATGAAGATTGTATGAAAACTGCTTTATACAAGTCTATAGTACCTATCTCTACTATAGGCAAAGAAAAAATGTATTGTGAGAAATGGAAACACAGTTCATAACTAACTCCAATTAAAATATAGCCGATGTGTGTGGATGTAGGCATTGGAGGAAAGAAAGTTATTGGAGTTATAGATACAAGATTTCTCATGGAATGCAGGAAATTCTGAGTATTCAGATTTTAGGTAGTGAGCATCAAGGAAGTCTAGTGTGGACCTCAGCAGTAAGAATTCATAGATTTTTACTTCTTGTGCTTTACTATTAATTTATCTCTGGTGCTTCACATATGTTGACTAATTTCATTTGCAACCAAATAAACAGTTCTTGATGTCCTGTTCCAAATTTCTTGAAATATGGTTCAAGTTTTGGGGTTTTTTTAATTTTTATTTTATTCTTGTTTTGTGTTTTTACCCTCAGAGGGATGGACAATATATAGATCAACCACTTCAGGTCATGTGTTTATACATGATTTAATCAGCAGGATGTGGGTTAGAAACAGAAACCCTTCATAGAGCTCTGTGTAGGTGCATTCATAGTAGACACTGTTGCCCGCCTCCTCAAAAAGCATTTCCTTCTTTTCCCTGCTAACAGAGCCAATGTGCCCAAGACAGTGTGTCTTGATTGAACTAAATCAATAACAACGTACTTTGCCACTAGCTGGTTTGGGCATGTGACCCAGTTCTGCCTCATAAGATGTAAGGAAAAGTCTGCTGAATGGATTTGGGGAATATTTGCTTTTATGATACAGATTGATCCTAAAAAAGAATTATCTCTTTGTTCTTTCAGTAGATGTTGCCCAGAATTGCAAGGTCTATGGCCACAAAAAGTCAAATCTGAGGATTAAAATGATGCTCTGATTATGTTGGAGAAAGCTTGATCTTTGATGACTATGATGATTTACTGATTTAATAGGCAAGTATCTTACAAGATCTCTTCATGTTACATAAGGTAATAGTTCTTCTATTAAGATATTTTAAATTGAATGTTCTATTATTTGTAATTGAAAGAGCTTGTTATAGCAAGATTTCTGTTTTCTGAGGGAATGAGTAGGAATAGTACCCTAAGATATGTATAATATAAAAAAATAAAGCATAGTGCTTAGTGTATGTATACCTAATTCCCACTATTTCTATTCATGCTTGCCAACATCTTAGATTCTTTAATAGGAGCTTCTGAATAATTAAACCATTGATTAAGGTGGCAACCTTGTAGAAACAATGAAACATAATTTTTCATGTCTTCTAAAATTTAATCCTTAGCCCTAACCTTCATTTTTACCTTGTTTCCTTCAGAACTATAAGTAAACTATAAGTACTGAATTGGAGATCCTTTAAAATATGAACATATTAAATACAGGGTACTAACAAACTCTGCCCTGGCTTTTCTTATTTTCTCCAGTAGCCTTTGGAGTCACCTATTTTCTGTGTCCAGATTCTAGATGCCAGTGAGAAGCAGAATCATTTTTTTTTTAATTCTTATAAAAATACAACAAGGTTATCATCTTCTTTTCTAAATAGCCACCTTTAAGATAATATCTCAATATTTATATTGGGGTTATAGTAAGTTTAAATTGTAAATATAATTTTAAATGTGAAAATAAGGAAACACTGATTATTTCTCTTATCTTAAAATGAAGAAAATGGCAGTGAAAAAAAAATTTAGTGAGTTACCTAAAGTCATACAAGTTAATGAGATTTATAGAATCTCTATCTTTTAATGTTTTGGTGAACTTTTTCTTAAATCACTATCTAGTCATAAGTAATTGCAGATGAGTCTTATAATTTTTATTATTTAATTCCTTATCAGGATTAAGAGGATTACAAATATATTTTGAGTCTCTAATTTTTATTTTTGTCCATTCTCCTTCTTACCTCTCTACTTCTACCTACTGCTATTGGACACTAGAGATACTCCTTATTTTTAACTTACAAAAATTTATCTGTGAAAAACAATTTTTTCAACCAAATATATTCTCTATTGAGATGGACATCATCTATTCACTTAGAAATAGGTATATATATGGAATAGATGAGTAAAAACAAGTGTTCTGAGGTAAAGTCTACTTTTATCATTTAACTACATTTTTGTTAATATGGATAGTCCCACTACTCATTACAAATAAATAGAAAAACTGGTTAAAAAACAATATGAAAAAACTTTATTTTTCTATATAACCAAAGAAACACAAATAAATAAGTATAACTCAAAGAAGAGTTATAATTGAATCCCCTGTATATAAAACAAAATATTGAAAAGTTACTGTACCTGTAAAAAAGAGAATTAGAAAAGTCTCACCTAGTAGACTGAATGCTTCAGGTAAGCTTGCAAATTGCTTAGAACTATAAGTAGGGGAAATACCACTTATCAGTATTTAAAACGGCAGACCAGCAGTGCATATAAATATGAGATTCCCAATTTATTATATAAGCTTGATTGGGTTTGACAGAGGCTGCCATGTATCTATTACATATTCATATTCCCTTTCTTCCTTACTAAGAGAATGCTTATGTTATGGGGTTGAGAATGTGCACTATCTGGGAAGTGGGAGTTATCCTGTAGTTAAGTGTGGTTACTTGAAAAATTCTGGTAAATTATTTACCATCAGATATTTTGGGAGGCTCCTTAAATGGCAAGTAAGTATACCTTTTTTCTCCCACTTTCTGCAGATTCCTCTCCTGAAGAGAGATGCAATAGTTTGATCTCTAATGGCCAGAGAATATAAGCTGTGTATTAAATGTGGAGAAGTAGAGGGAAAATGAATATGAATCGCTAAGGATTCCATCAAAATGTACAGCCATCACAGCAAGCCTATTTGCAAATTAATTTTATCCAAGGAAGTTAACCTTTATATCTAGGATCCCTATTAAGAGCAGCAAAATTAGTTCTCAACTATTTTATATTGGATTTCCAAACTGGAAAATTTACATAAAAATTGTTCAAAGACCTTTGTCAAAAAGAAAATAAAACTGTTTTATAAAGCATTCACTATTCTGAACACAAAGAATTTGCATAGACATACATACATCCACACCCAGTTGAGAGTGTTCTTGAAATTAAGTAATAAATAAACCTACCCTCCACATTCACCAAATGTAAAAGAAAGACAATCCACTAGGAGAGAGGATCAGCAGACAAAACAAACAGGTGATTTAGCTCCCAAAAATATGACTATACAACAATGAAAAGAATCTATAAAATTATAATTATTATAGAGGTTAGAGACAGATTAGAAGACATAATTGAGGGGGGGAAAAAACAGTATTGCCTGACCTGTGGTGGTGCAGTGGATAAAGTGTCGACCTGGAAATGCTGAGGTTGCCAGCTCGAAACCCTGGGCTTGCCTGGTCAAGGCACATATGGGAGTTGATGCTTCCAGCTCCTCCCTCCTTCCCTCTCTCTCTCTCTCCCTCGCCTCTCTAAAATGAATAAAAAAAAAATTTAAAAAACAGTATTACTTAAAACTAGAGGATTTTGACTGCAGAAAAAGAGAACCTTGAAATGAAAAATTTAGCCAATAAAATATAAACACACACTTGCACATGCACACACATAAACATACATCCCGTTAGAAAGGTTAAACAACAAATTAGTCAATGTTAACAGCTGATCTTGAAAAGTATTTAGTATGTAGGGTAAAGCAATAAAGAACTAAAATATGACATAACTTTCAGGAGAAATAGAAGATAAGATAAAAAGGTCCAATATATATTAATTCAATATTCAGGTGGGAAAATTAAAGAATTGTGGGAAAGCAACATTTAAAGGAATAATTATTAAGAATTTTTTGAAATTAAACTTCTAAATTCTCAAAAGAAGAAGTAACATACATACAAAGTAGAAAAAGTAAAACAAATACTTATATATAATGCTGTAAAACAAAAATTTCAAAGATAAACATAAAAACTAAAAAATAACCAGTGATAAATAAAGAATACCTAAATAAATCATCAGAAAACTTTGAGATAATGTCTTCAAGTACAGATTAAAAATTACTGTCAGTGTAAAATCCAATACTTTAACAACTATTTAACATTTTTTAAAAATATTCAAATATAGATCAAGAAATCTTACTACTTATGAACACTTAATGAAGTATGAAATTTAGTAAGGAGAGAATAGAAATTAGAAAGATGGATGAGTATAAGAAGAAAGAGAAACAATACATTGATAAGTAAGTTAGTATCTAAATAGTTACTACCTGTAAATGCTAATAATAATAATAATGACTAATTTGGTAAAATAATATGAAAGATGAAGATGGGAGATCAGAGATGAAGTTAAGTATTTCTAATTTCTTAGAAGCCAGCTAGAGATAAGAAGTTTAGAATGTTTAAAATAAACTAAGATCATTTACAAGCTTAAGGGTAACCACAAAAAATAGAAACATAATATCTAGTTTCTAAAATACTAGAGGAAAAACATAAGACATAAAGAAATCTAACCCAACTGAAGGCATGAGAAATGGATAAAAAGTAGAAAAATATAAAATAAAATAAAAAATACAAGCATGACAATATAAAAATATTATAAAGTAAGATAAAATGATAGAAATATTTCAAATATATTAGTAAGCATAATAAATATTAAAATATTGTTAACAGATTCTTAATTTAAATAAAAATAATATTAATATAAAGCTATATTAATTTTATAATAGACATAAATTAATAACAAAAAAGATTGAGAGTAAATAAAGAGCAAGGAAAAAGATATAAGAATAGTGTTCAGAAGAAAGATGATGTGACACTATTAATATTGAGAAAAGTAGGCTTTAACATAAAAATAAATTACTCTAAGATATGAAGGTGTCATTACTTAATAAAAGGAACAATTCACCTGGACATATATCAACTCTGAACTGTACGCAACATACATTATAACTACACAATATATAAGGCATTAATTAACAAAATTTTAAAACTATTTTCTTTAACAACTATGGTTTGAGATATTATCATGACTCTCTCAGGCCCCAGAGATGAAGTAGAAAAAAGGATATAGAAAATTTGAATGTAATAATTATATTTTTCTAACAAATAAGGAATATTTATTCTTTTCAAGCACACAAAATTATTTACAAACATGAAAGGGGTCACTGGCAGATCTCATTAAGTTCTGTAGGGCCTGTTCTGGTATCCCAGTTCCTGAAACAAAGCTTTTTCTTGAGGTAACCATTACACCCACTGACCATAACCAAAGCCAACATTACTCAAGCTAAAATTTAAACTTGAGTTTCTCTTATCAGCAGCACAAACTCCCTTATTTCTGTTTTTAAATAGACATATGAAAAGATGCTCAACATCACTAGTCATCAGAGAAGTGAAAGCAGATTCCTACTGAGTTTTTTCCCTTTTCTCTATCCTGCTTTCCTCACTTTCTTACTGTTTCTTTTTTCTAAATGTATACCCTTAATAAGTTCCTTGAACAAGAATTTTCATTTCATTCTCTGCTTTTAAGGACCCTGACCTAAGACAGAAATTAAGAAGTGTGCATTGACACAAAGACAAATAATAAAAGCAAAAATAATTCATTGAGGAGGATATCAGAAGAGCCAATAATATATGAAACACACTCAACCTTACTAAGAATCAGAGAATGCAAATTAAATTCAACATTTGGCCAAATTTTTATTTATTTATTTGTTTGTTTGTTTGTTTGTTTGTTTGTTTATTTATTTATTTATTTTTTGTATTTTTCTGAAGCTGGAAACGGGGAGAGACAGTCAGACTCCCGCATGCTCCCGACCAGGATCCACCCGGCACGCCCACCAGGGGGCGATGCTCTGCCCCTCCGGAGTGTCGCTCTGTCACAACCAGAGCCACTCTAGCACCTGGGGCAGAGGCCAAGGAGCCATCCCCAGTGCCCGGGCCATCTTTGCTCCAATGGAGCCTCGCTGCAGGAGGGGAAGAGAGAGACAGAGAGGAAGGAGAGGGGGAGGGTGGAGAAGCAGATGGGCGCTTCTCCTGAGTGCCCTGGCCGGGAATTGAACCCGGGACCTCTGCACGCCAGGCCGACGCTCTACCACTGAGCCAACCGGCCAGGGCCATTGGCCAAATTTTTAATGTCTGAAAATTCTAATTGTTGATTAACGTATGAGCCAATGAGAAATTTCATACATTATTAGTGCGAGAGTAAATTTATTAACCCATTTTAAAGAACAGTTTGTTAATAACTAACAAAATTGAAGATACTCATAAACTATTGTATAATCTAGCAATTCTAGTTTTAAATATACCCAAAGGAATTCTCAGATATGTGCTCAGGATATTAATTGTGGCACTGTTTATAATAGTGAAAACTGGAAATAACTTAAATGCTTATCAAAAAAGAATAAATTATAGTATATTCATAATGTATAACAGTTTAAATAAATTATGACTGAATTTAGTGTGTTAACATGGATATATGTCAAAAAAAAACTTTTTAGTGAATAATGCAAAATGAAGAAGAAAAATTTTAAAATGTAGGTATCAAAACAAATGATATAAAGTCTTGTTTATGGAGGTGTGTATATACACATTAATGTGTGTATGTATTATATAAATATACACATATAATAATTAAAACTGTATAATATATGTCAGGAAGAGATTTCAGAATAGTGACATGCCTATGGAAGAAATGAGAACAAGTTTGAAAAGGATAAAAGGGACCTTAAATTCTAGTGTTAAATTTTATTTTACAAAAAAATGATGGAAACAATTTGTTATCATGGAAAAGGGTAACAATTTGTTAAATCTGGGATGAGATAAGAAACGTCCAAACCCGCAGAAAATATTTTTAGTTTAAGACAAACTGACAACATGCCAAGAGGCAACATCTCAAGTGTTCAGAATGACAGATTTGCATTTTCTTTGTACATTTTAAGAAGGAAGAAACATGAAGGTGGAAGAAAACAAGGTGCATAATAGTTAACAAGATTATGTGCTCTCTTGAGGGTGGTTATGCCACTGAGGAGTATAAAAAAGAGGGTTATCTTTGGCATTTCAAAAGTGTGTTAAGCTAGTTGCACAAAAACAATGGACAAGGCTTGCTTAAGGCAAAGACCCACTTTTAATAGTCCTGGGGCATGATTCCCCCCAGGACCCCAGGACCAGCCCAGTTAGAAATTACAATCAGATCAGCTGTGAGGTTACTTTTCAGTCAGATTTATTACAGCACCCATTTTTCACCCACATATGTATTTATTATATTGCTCTCTGTAACTTTCTATATGTTTGAAGTACGTATTTCATAATACAAGACAAAGAAAAATGGTATTTACAATATAATCAAACTAAGTCCTGTTTCAATATAACTATCTGAATTTAATGTTTTAGTCCTATTCTTGAAGCAATTGTGGAAAAGATATGCCACTTTATAAAGCACTCTAGTTAGTACTCATCTTACTAAATTTTATCATTTTCCTTATACCTTTTCAGAAAAGTAGAAAGATAATTTGCCAGCTTTTTTTGGAACTTCAAAAGATTTCCTTTCTTCTTCCTTCCCTTTGTTTTTCCTTCCTTTTTTCCATTTTTCTTCCTTTCCTCTCTTCCTTCTCCTCTTTCTTCCTTCCCTTTTCCAACAGAATTACAATAATCTCAGTTCATAATCTTACCTTGATTATTTTCCTAATTTCTAGAGTTGTCAAAATATATGAAGCTCAATCAAATTTGAATTTCAGATAAATAATGAATTGTATTTTTGCATGCAGCACATGTACACTAAAAAGTTATTTGTTTTCTGTTTGAAATTCAAATTAACTGGCAGTTCTACATTTTTATTTGCTAAATCTGGCAACATTACTTACTTAAATTTACCATAGTTGCTGTTTATTTATATACATATATTATCTGTACACAATTTTTTTTGTATTTTTCTGAAGTTGGAAATGGGGAGGCAGTCAGACAGACCCCAGCATGCGCCTGACCAGGATCCACATGGATGCGGCATGCCCACCAGGGGGCAATGCTCTGCCCATCTGGGGCATTATTCTGTTGCAACCAGAGCCATTCCAGCGCCTGAGGCAGAGGCCACAGAGCCATTCTCAGCCCCCTGGCCAACTTTGCTCCAACGGAGCCTTGGCTGTGGGAGGGGAAGAGAGAGACAGAGAGGAAGGAGAGGGGGAGGGGTAGAGAAGCAGATGGGCTCTTCTCTTGTGTGCTCTGGCCGGGAATCGAACCCAGGACTCCTGCACGCCAGGCCAACGCTCTACCACTGAGTCAACCGGCCAGGGCCCACAATTTTTTCTTTTTTAATTCTCAAACATACACAATATAGGTCTGATTGATAGTCTTCTTTTCTTACATCTGAGGTACAATGCTATCTGTCAAGGACAGATATTGTCTATCTAATTATTAAAGATGCCACATCCTACTTCTGGTTCAAGTGTCAAGGGGGCATTCTTAACTAACTCTGGTACAAATCTATTGGATCTTAAATACAAGATTCCTCAAGGCACAAGCTACTTTGGACTCTATACCCTTGTTTGAAGCAAGCTCCACAGGCTCACCAAATTTTACTTCTTGGTTTTTGCAAATGAATTAAATATTTGTTTCTGTCTGGGCTTCAAATTTTTTCTAAAAGAATAATAATTTCCTCATATGACACAATTGTATTGTTTTGTTTATGTTTCTTTCTCTAAGAGAAAACATCACCAGATTGTCTTTATAATGCATCATAGTTCCCTTTTGTTTCAATTCAGGTGCTTGCCTATTTTTTCCTTATGTGGTTCTGAGCCACTGAGCACAGTGAAAAAGAAATATCACAGAAAGATTTGAATGAGAGCAACATAGTAGGGGTTCATTGCAAGCTCATCGAATGAAAGAAGGAAACAATAATCTGAAAGTTAGACATAATAATTGTCCTTTAAAGTATTAAACATTTGCAAAGAAAATGACAGCAGTGACTTAAATGGTGAAACAGGCAAACATTAGCTTTGAGGTTCTGTATCTCCCTTTTCCAGTGTATTCTTTCACAGTTTTCATGTAGAATTGCCTTGAAATGTGCCTTCTCTACAAAGCACTGTTACCTGTTTTTAAATTGCCTGTGACTTAAAAATAGAAATCACTGTGGTATTACAGTAGTGGTTTCTTGCATGCCTCCTCTTCTTTAAAACATTTTTTCTTTTTGCAATAAACAATTAAATAAAATGACAAATTTGTACCAATCTTTTATTTTCAAATTGGCTTTTGTTTACATAGGCTAATCAGTCTGGAATAAAAATCTTATGGTCTTTGTTACTTCCTATTTTCTGTTTGCTTTCCTCTTTGCCTTTACAAATTTTAAATCTTATTAGAAAATCAAATACATTCATAAATAAATAAAAAATTAAATTAAATTAAAACAATCATATTTTTATACATGTATAGTATAGTGTTAATAAAATAGAATTTTTATAAAATCACATATATACTGTTTTGGACTCTTTTTCTTAATATACAGAAAACATTTTCCCTTCCTATTCAATATTTCATCTCATTTTTTTTTGGTAGTGTCCTAGTACTGTATTATTTTTTTAATGAAAGCTTGACTTTTTAGAAAATTTTTCATCCTTTGAAAGTCTGAGCTTTTATCTATAAAATAGAATTTGTGGAGAGAGGCAACGAAGGCTGAGCTGTGATGGAGTGTCTATGAAAAAGAGTGTGTTCTTGTCAGGGTAACTAATTCCACTGAGGACTAGAGGACGGTCACAATGTGAAACTATGTTTTACAACTCCAGGGATAAAAATCAGTGAAAGGAAAGGTGAAAATGATGAAAGTCAACTTGGTGACACTGTTAAAGATTTACCTCAATGTGCCTTTGTTGGTTAGACTCACTGTGCTGCTTGCGAGAGGGGTAAAAAAATGGATTCACTTTATTGCACTCATCTGTCATAGATAATACCCTGTACAAAAAGGTGGAAGAAAGTAGTGAACTTATAATCAGTCTGTGTACACATACAATAGGAAGGCAGTCTGGAAACTCAGCAGGCCTGGGAAATGAGTGGCTGTCATGAAGGGGACAGTGACATTCTACTGAGATCAGTGAGATTGAAGCTCAGAAGAGCAGGGCAGGCCGGCTTGATCTTTCTTTGTGTGCAGACTGTTGGGTGTGCTACATGCACCTTCAGACTTGGTGGGGAGTCACATTCAACTGCCAGACAAATTCAACCCAGTCTGCCACCAACAAGAGGAAGTGAACTTGTAGCTCTTTAAAGGATTTCACAGAGCATACATTCCTCCTGTAATAGTGATAGATGAAGGCTTCCTCTCTCAGACCAACAGGGTATATTCCAAAGCTGCTGAGATCAATCCTTGTATGTCAGAAGCAACTGTCAGGAGCAAAATTTCTAGCCATTTCTGAAAAAGATAATTTATTTAAGCAATGTCTGTACCTTTCTAGCTATCTCCACAATAAAGAAACCAGACTGTTTTTCTGATGAATTTCCTCTTTATTTTACCATATTCTTGAGACTTTCTATGATTAAAAAGCTGTGATAACTTCCTTCCCTTCCAACTCTGTATATTGTGCATGTATTTCCTTTTATGGCATAAGGTTATGTTAAGAAGTTTAACTGTCAGACAATAATACCTATGAATGATAATGCATTGTCTGATAAATGAGGTACCACCAAAGTCTCAGTCTTTGAATTTTTTTTCAACTCTGGATGGTAAACTTTTTTTTTCAAGTGAAAGGAGGGCATATAGTGAGGCAGACTCCAGCATGCACCCCAACCAGGATCCACCTAGCAATTCCTGTCTAGGGCTGATGCATAAATACCAAGCTATTTTTAGGGCCTGAGGCCAACACTTGGACTAACCAAGCTATCCTCAGCACTTGGGGCCACACTTGAAACAATCGAGCCACTGGCTATGGGAGGAAAAGAGGGAGAGTAAGATGGAACAAAGCAGATGGTTACTTCTCCTGTGTACACTGACCCGGAATTGAACCTGGAATATCTGTACACTGGGCCGATGCTCTATCTACTGAGCTACCCACCAGGGCCCCAAGTGGTAAACTTTATAGCCTGTTCCCTCATAACACTTAGCCTTCCCCTCAAAATCTCTACCTGCATCCCTTAACAAAGGGTTCTGCTTTGCACCATTCCAGGACCCTCAGGCAGTATGATGTTCCTTGTAGGGCTTTCATATGTACATTCATATGGATTCTCAATGAATGCACACAGCAAAGTGTAGACACTTGAAATATTTTGCAAGAAAAGGAATATTGACTTCTCTCACCCCCTTTTTCAATTACTGACATTTTCTCCACTACTAAAGCTTTGGGTTCTCCTCCATGGTGTCTTTTTGAGTGCTAGCGATTTATGACATCCTTCCACTAGAAGCTCTCCCCGATGAAACTATGAGCCCCTTTCCATAATGGACTACCATCAACAACACACCATAACTAAAATACCATGACATAATTATTGATGAGAGAATTAGCTGGTTTTTCAGAGCTGCACATTCAATCCCTTTTACAATCCCATTTCTGAATATTGCAGCCTGTATTCCACCAGTTAAATTGATCACTCAATGCACTAAATATTTCTTGACCTTTATGTAGTACAAAAGAGTGTATTTGCAATCACACATAACAGAACAAGAAATCAGATAAAAGTTTCTTCTTTTTGTTTCTGAGGAAAATGTTTAAAATTCTAAAAGAAAGGTGTTTGGGAAATGCCGTTTCAGAGAAGCTGCAGAGGATGCATTATCTGACCTATCGTTAGAGAAGGGCTCCTTAGGGAGGCTGGTGTGGAGTCCAGTTTTTGATAAGGGAATACACGTGCTTTGTATACAAGGATTCGAAGGCTATTCTGAGCAAAAAGTAGAGCCACTTCTTGACAGGAATAAGAGAAAAGAAATAAAAAAGGTGGCTAGGGTGAATGGTTTCTCTTTACCCCTTGGATCTCTCATTGTCCATCTGACAAATCACATCTATCCTATTTTCCAAAGCTCTCCTCAAGGTTTAGGAAAACAACTGAAATCCACTTGCATTATTGTATCTGTCACAGAATGAGCCTCAACCCCACCCCACCCCCCAAGATGTATCTTGCAGTTTACATTAAATGTAATTTAAATTGTGAACTAACTGGTTGGAGAGCTGGCATACTTTATATTTCATGGGAGTACATATTACATTTACTAATGTGCTACATGTTCATGAACATTCACACATCAGCTCTAGGAAAGGCAAGCCTGTATACAACCAACTGAAGTTTTAGTTCTGTTTCTAACAGTTTCTGATGATGTGAGTTTTGACAAGGTACTTAACTTGACAAGCTCTTTAAATTCCATTTTCTCCTTTGTTAAATAAAGGCAATTAAGACTGTTGTGAGCATTTATGAGATCATATTTGAGCAGCCTTTTGCATAGTGTTGAGCACATACCTATGAGTAGGTGGTGTCTTTATTATTGTTATTTTTCCAATTAACATGGTATGTTTCCTCTCAAAAGGGAGTTGATTATGAATTATGAGTGTAGAAAATATAACGGTGGGTTTATATTTTGAACACCAATTATCCATGACTTTGGTAAAACTATTAAATTTCTCAGTTTCTGACTGAAGCAAGGAGAAGGCCAGAACACACAGTCTGCATATATGATAATAGGTATAAAAATTGTCTAACATTGTAAAATACTGACATTTCTAGTGGGTTCCTTAATAAGTTATTATTCTAAACCTGGAATTAGGACTCTCAGCATTTAATAAGCACCCTCTTGAATAATAGGACTTCTGTTTCAAGCAAAAGAGTTTTTAAATGTTGATTTAGTACATTGAACTCTATTGCCCATTACAGTGTTTGCGTGGTGATCATTCTGAAAGATCTTGTTTCCATGATGCTTTGAAATTAATTAACCCTTGACCAGGAAAAAATTATTACTGCTCAGTGAAGTTTGACATAGGAAGAATATTTGGACAGTTTATGCTTCATTAATACAAGTTTGGTTTGTTAAATCCCCAAGTATTGCTTTACAAGTCCTCAAATTAAAAATTAATTGCAATGATCAACAAATATTAAAAGTCAAGAATATAATGGAAACACATCTGTCTGTTATGCTTTGGAAAACATAGCAGGGGGCAGTAACTGAATACTATATTTTACAGTGAGCTCTTAATGTATATTAATCAATCATGCATACTAATTCTTCTTTTATACAAAATAAAAGCTGCTTTTTAAACAAGTTAACTTTTCACCTATTTATACAATGCAGTTTTATTTCTTTTATTTATTTTTTGTGATGGAGACAGAGAGAGTCAGAGAGAGGGAAAGATAGGGACAAACAGACATGAAAGAGAGAGAGATGAGAGGCATCAACTTTTCATTGCAGCTCCTTAGTTGTTCATTGATTGCTTTTTTATATGTACCTTGACCAGGGGGCTATGGCAGACCGAGTGACCCCTTGCTCAAACCAATGACCTTGGGTTCAAGCTGGTGAGCCTTGCTCAAACCAGATGAGCCCACGCTCACGCTGGCACCCTCAGGGTCTCGAACCTGGGTCCTCGGTGTCCCAGTCTTGGGCTCTATCCACTGCGCCACCACCTGGTCAGACACAATGCAGTTTTATTTCTTAAGCAGACATTGGTCATGTGAATTGCAGAAATGTGCTGACAGAAATTTTTGAGATTGTGGATACTGTTCAGTTCCTATTTGGAGATATCTTGGGCACAAGGACAAGTGAAAGGCTTCTCAATGATTATTTCTATTATATTTAAACTGTTAGGACATTTTGACTGTAGGTAAGGCATTATGCATATGCACAGTATGCATAAAAGGAGGAAACTTGTCACACTAGATTATTTACATTAGATTAATTATAATTATATTTAAAATGGTATTTGTTGACATAAAGGGATAATGTTTTCAATATACAACCATTGTTTGCAAACATGTTTTATTCCTGGCTCTCAAACTAACACATTTATCATACATATAAAAACCATGAATATTTAATTTGTCTTTAGATAAAACTAAACAATAAATATTATAAAGACACAAAGTGAAGTAAGAACTCTTTTATAGTGATAAAAAATAAAAAATTTCAAATCATTTGTTAACTAAGTTTTGAGTTTATTTCCAAGTTTTTCTGCTCTCCCAAAAGTAATGTTCTGCTTAATAAACAGGTATAATTAATGAAAAGGGAAACTAATAAATATGTCAGAAAAATTTACTATTTGTTTGTATGTACTTTTCATGTCTCTACTGGAATACAAATAAACTTTCAAAATCAAGTTATTACATTCAAAATTTTGTACACAATCATAGAAAAAAATTATCACTGCTGTTAATATCTAGATTTCTAATAGTTTTTTTAAATGTTGGTCTAAATTTTAAAGAAATGTAAATGATCAGTATAACATCCAATTGGGTAAATATGGTATAATTTTGTTGTGCATCACATATAAAGTATTTTTACATTTTTGTGTGTGTGTGACAGGAACAGAAAGAGACAGAGAGGGACAGACAGACAGGAAAGGAGAGAGATGAGAAGCATCAATTCTTCGTTGCGACACCTTAGTTGTTCATTGATTGCTTTCTCATATGTGCCTTGACCGGGGGCTACGGCAGAGTGAGTGACCCGTTGCTCAAGCCAGTAACCTTGGGTTCAAACCAGCAACCTTGGGTTCAAGTCAACAATGTTTGGGCTCAAGCCAGCCACCATGGGGTCATGTCTATGATCCTAAACTCAAGCCAGCGACCCCGCACTCAAGCTGGTAAGTCTGCATTCAAAAAGATAAGTCTGCACTCCACCCTCTGACCTCAGGGTTTCAGATATGGGTACTTTTTATCCCAGTCTGACACTCTATCCACTGCACCACCCCCTGGTCAGGCTTTAAAACCTTTTTTTTTTTTTTTTTTTTTTTTAGATTTTATTTATTGATTTTTGGAGAGAAGGGGAAGAGAGAGAGAAGGAGAGTGAGAAAGAGAAGGGAGAAGCACTAAGTATCTACTTATAGTAGTTGCTTCCTGTATATGCCTTGACTGGGCAAACCCAGGGATTTGAACCATCAACCTTAGCTTTCCAGATTGACACTTTATCCACTGTGCCACCACAAGTCAGGCTCTCTCTCTCTTTTTTTTTTTTTCAGTGAGAGGAGGAGAGGCTGAGGGACAAACTCCTGCAGCACCCCTACTGTGATCCACCCAGCAAGCCCAGTAGGGGGTGATGCCCTGTCTATCTGGGGCATTACTCCATTGTTCAGCAACCCAGCTCTTCTTAGTACCTGAAGCAGAGGCCATGGAGTCATCTTCAGTGCCCAGGGCCAACTTGCTCCAATCAAGCCATGGCTACAGGAGAGGAAGAGAGAAAGAGAAGTGAGAGGGGAGGGGGAAGGGTGGAGATGCAGATGGGCACTTCTTCTGTGTGCTCTGATTGGGAATTGAATATGGGACATCCCACATGCTGGGCCAATGCTCTACCATTGAACCAACCAGCCAGGGTGAGTATTTTTATTCTTAATTAAGTTACAAAAATATTACCTATACTGAAGTTTGAAAATTGATAATTATCAGTTTTAATTATTTATTTTTTTTTAGATTTTATTTATTTATTTTGGAGAGAAGAAGGAGAGAGAGAAAAGCAAGGGGTAGGTAGGAACGGGTATCTCATATGTGCCTTGACCAGGCAATCTCAGGGTCTTAGTGAAGTATGAAAATTACAAAACTACAATGAGATACCACCTCACACCTGTTTGACTAGCTATTATTAACAAGACAGGTAATAGCAAATGTTGGAGAGGCTGTGCAAAAAAGGAGCCCTCATTCACTGTTGGTGGGAATGTAAAGTAGTACAACCATTATGGAAGAAAGTATGGTGGTTCCTCAAAAAACTGAAAATAGAACTACCTTATGACCCAGCAATCCCTCTACTGAGTATATACCCCAAAAACTCAGAAACATTGATATGTAAAGACACATGTAGCCCCATGTTCATTGCAGCATTGTTCACAGTGGCCAAGACATGAAAACAACCAAAAAGCCCTTCAATAGAAGACTGGATAAAGATATGTGGCACATATACACTATGGAATACTACTCAGCCATAAGAAATGATGACATCGGATCATTTACAACAAAATGGTGGGGTCTTGATAACATTATACGGAGTGAAATAAGTAAATCAGAAAAAAACAAGAACTACATGATTCCATACATTGGTGGGACATAAAAACGAGACTAAGAGACATGGACAAGAGTGTGGTGGTTACTGGGAGTGGGGGGAGAGGGGGGGAGGGAAGGAGGGAGAGGGGAAGGGGAGAGGGAGGGGCACAAAGAACACTAGATAGAAGGTGACGGAGGACAATCTGACTTTGGGTGATGGGTATGCAACATAACTGAATGACAAGATAACCTGGACATGTTTTCTTTGAATATATGTACCCTGACTTATTGATGTCACCCCATTAACATTAATAAAAATTTATTTAAAAAAATAAAAATAAAAATTACTGTAACAAAATACAAATAAAAAGAAAATTAAATAGTGGAGTCTTAAGGAACTATTAGAAAATCAAAAGAATGGTCAGAAGATTATTTTGTAGGGTCCTCTTACTCTAATGTGGCCAAAGCTTGGTATAAGATGTAACAAGTTTTTAATAAATTGCTGTGTTTGCTAAATATAAAGAAAATTTCTAAAGAGAGAAAAGTACCTATTTGAAACTAGAACAGAAAGCAGTAAGCAACAGACATAAATGGAGCAGGGAATTTTAAGGGAGATTTATGTTAAGGTAGATGCCTTCATCAGTTCTGCTATCTAGATATTATGACTCTGGGCCTTGACAAAATTGTGGCAAAACTTGAAACTTTTACATTAACTATAAAATCATTAAAGAAGCCTAAGTTGTCCAAGGTGAGTACAAACCTGGAATTTTCACAGTATAAAACTCCTGAAGAGTAAACATTTTCCATTTATATCCTCAGAATTTTTCCAGATTTGTTCAATAAGGTATAAGTCAACAATAAAAATTCAACTAGCAAACATAGAATAAGCATCCATAAATGAGGGTCAACAGAAGTGAAGACAAACATAATAACCGACCAATTAATTCAGAATCTAGAATTGTCAGATATGAAAAATTAATTTCCTATATGTAAAATATTTAAAGAAATTTTAAAAAAGAATATAAAAGGAGTAAGAAAAAGGGAACTATCAAAAATTATTTAAGGCCCTGGCCGGTTGGCTCAGCGGTAGAGCGTCGGCCTGGTGTGCGGGGGACCCGGGTTCGATTCCCGGCCAGGGCACATAGGAGAAGCGCCCATTTGCTTCTCCCCCACCTCCTTCCTCTCTGTCTCTCTCTTCCCCTCCCGCAGCCAAGGCTCCATTGGAGCAAAGATGGCCTGGGTGCTGGGGATGGCTCCTTGGCCTCTACCCCAGGCGCTAGAGTGGCTCTGGTCGCTGCAGAGCGACGCCCGCCCCGGAGGGGCAGAGCATCGCCCCCTGGTGGGCAGAGCATCACCCCCTGGTGGGCGTGCCGGGTGGATCCCGGTCGGGCACATGCAGAAGTCTGTCTGACTGTCTCTCCCCATTTCCGCTTCAGAAAAATACAAAAAAAAAATTATTTAAAAAAATTTTAAATAGAACTCTTACAACATTTAGAAATGACAAATATAATTTTTTAAATGCCCTACATGGGTTAAATAAGAGGTTAGACATAGCTAAAGAGATAATTAGTGAAATGGAAAATAGATACCTAAAAATAACAGAAAGCAGAAATGGGATAAAGAAAATATGAGAAAGAAGTTTGTTAGGGGAAAGCCCCAAAAGTCTAAATTCAGGATCAAGTCTGAAGAACTGACACATATTCTTATCCAAATACATAAGAACTTTAATAGAAGAAACTTACATATGCGGGCACAGCAGCTACTTCTTCTCAGTGATGGTGGATGGGGCAAAATCCACACCTTTCTTATAACAAGGTCCTCTTTTTATAAGGTGTTAATAGGAAAACCATATGGTGGTTAGTTAAGTAGACCACCATAAAGAACAATGCATTTCTATGTTAAAAGACATCATCAGGCAGTTGTTGCACCCTATACATTCATTAACCTCCTTCCTGGGACATGATGCTTGTCTTTTGCTGGCAGCATTCGGGCTTTGGGGCAGTGAACCCAGTGTGAGGTTGCAAAGGATCACAGAGAGCTCAGCACTAAGAGCACTGCACTTCCCAGATGCCTCTGCTGCTGGAGCCATATTGCATCTCGATAGTGAGTTCCCCTATAAGGTTAAAAGACATAAAACATAGCATAAGAAGATACAAATTATACATAATCAGATTCCCATATGGAGAAATTGAAATCACTGACATCTTTTGATGATGTGAGTTTTGGCAAGTTACTTATTCCCTGCCTTAATTTTTCCCTTTGTTAAAATAAAGATAATTAGGTATATATTAAGATTGTTGGCCCTAGCTAGTTCGCTCAGTGTATATCGGCCCAGCATGCAGATGTCCTGGATTTGATCCCCTGTCAGGACACACATGAGCAATGACCATCTGCTTCTCTTCCTCTCCCTGTCCCCCTTCTCTTTTATCTTCCCCTCTTGCAGCCAGTGGTTCGGTTGCTCCAAGCATTGTCCTCAGGCACTGAGGACAACTCAGTTGATTCCAGCATCGGCCCCAGATAGGGGTTGCCAGGTAGATCCCAATCCTGGAGCAAAGAGGAGTCTGTCTCGCTATTTCCCCTCCTCTTACTTAAAAAAAAAAAAAAAAAAAAAAGATTATTGGCAAGAATGGCTACAGTCATTAGAATAGAATAATGGCTAGAAATTTTCAGAGCTTATCAGAGATCTAATAACATATACAGAAAGCACAGGCTATACCAAGAAGAAAATTTAGAAAACACACTATAGTATCCACAAAATATAAATCACCATGAATCTATGTAATAAAATATGTAAATGGTGAGATATACAAAGTTTGTACATAATCATAAAAACATAAATTAAGATAAAAACCAGATTATATTATACCCATTAAATAGACAAAATGAATAAGTTTGATAATAGTAAATGTTTGTAGAGCTATGGAACAATGTGAATCTTCATGAACCACGAGTAAATGTGTAAATTGGTTTAACAATTTTGGAAAACAGTTTAATATTACCTAATAAATTTAATCATGTGCATACTCTATTTTCTATAAATTCCACTTGTATGAGAAATTATTGTTAGGGTACAAGATATCAGAAGAGGTGTAAAATAAAGAGAAAACATAAAGAAAAAAAAAGTTAAGCAAGAAAAATTCAAGTCCTATTTCAAAATATAAAACAAGTAGTGTTTACATTTTCGGTATTTTCAAAAACTTTTCAGTGTGCTTTAATGCGCTTATCTTACTGTGGGAAAAATTTAAAAAAGATTCCTTTTAGATACATCTTTTAAAAAGCATCATCACAGACACCCTATTTTTGAGGAAAAGGACATACGAAACCTCAGACATTTAAATATTAAGAGATATGCTCTAATTTTTACAGGAAGAAAGAAAACTAGATGATAATGGAATTTTTATTGCCAAGACAGAGAAGTCATGAGAGCTTGATTTGGAAGAGAAGAAGCAACATGAACTATTTTCAGGATATGAAATTGAAAGCTACTTCCTCCCAACATCTCAGGTGAGGGAAGACCAGAAAGAACAGCTTCACAACAGGCATCAGCAGCCCTTTCTAACACCGGCTCTGTGTGCTTCTATAAAAATGGCTATGTGTCAAACAGTGGAGAAATATAATCATTATTTTTAGAAATTTTTAGACATTTTCCATTTCCTAGCTGACTATCATAATTTATTTCCCACAGTGTTGTTCATCATCCATAAAAATGGTGTAGGATTTGTGAAGCAATCTTGAGTGTATACCCTCTGGGATATTTTAGTGTAGAACCAGAGGAAGCCTATAGTAATTTTATTTTTATTTTTTTAATTTAACCTGGAGAAGAAAACTATCTGTCGATGCATTTTATTGGACTGCTCTCAGAACAGAATGATGACTGCAAGGGCTTTACATTTTTAATTTTTTTGTTTTTTGTTTTTTTATCTCTTGACAGTTTAAAATTCTTGAGGTCATTTGATAGTTGAAGTGTTAGGCAATTAGTTTATGTTGTTCGAGAAAGAGCTGTCAGGCAGTGCAACGGGAATGAATGGAGGGCTTGAGGCTGCTGCCTGGAGGAGTGCAGCTGAGAGCGTAGCTTGCTTTGCTGCACTGCATCGTGTACTCTGTCAGAAGTACCCTCAGTGTTCTGCCTGCAGAAAGCCCAGAATGATTGTGGAACCCCAGATTGCAGATTGACTGCCATTGCTGCTGGAGTCGGAGTTTGGGCTTCTGTGCTAGGCAGAAGTTCCCATACTCATGTGAACTGTTAACCTGACAAAACAGATGGTTTATCATAGGATTTTTCTATCCCCTTTATATTAGTATTTATAGAATCTTAAATAGTTTGCATCTAAAGTCAGGCTACATGAATGCATTATCAATTGACTTGTTATTTTCAATACAATTGACAAGTTGTCTCTTAGCCAGGACAGTAGTAACATAAAATAATAATAATAATTATAATAATAATACAAACAGAACAATGACAATAAAGTGAGCATTCTGAATATCTCATTTTTTTCCATGCAATGTTTTCTCAGAAAACTAAGTCTTTGTGTTAAATAATATTAATAGATTCAGGCAGATTTTCCCACTTCAAGCATAGAAATCTTATTCATAGAAGATGGTGATACTTGTGCGTGTTCACTAGACTCTCCACATATTCCCAGAGAGCTTTAATACAAGAAGATGGAGGAAGGACATTTGGGTTTAAATCCTGGTTCTGGCTCTTATTAGCTGGAGCACCTGGGGTAACTCTTTACTCTGGGCCTCAGTTTTCTTCTATGTAGTGTAGGATAAAAATAAAGGTTAAATGTTTACGGTATTTGGCATGTGTCATGCACTAAAAGTTGGTATATACAACATTTTGAGCTTACAATCAGTTTGCCATATTAAATGTTTTATTAAGATACAAATAGTACCTTCTTAAAATTATTAATATTCAAGGAGTTAAATGGGTAAAAAGACAAGAGGCCAAAGACAGACTAAGAATGCATACTGCTGGTGGGGTGGTATGTGGCTAAGAATTGTATTGCGCTGTTAATTTTAGTATCAATGGTATGGCCATAACAGCTAATATTTATTATATACTTAGTCTTCTATACACTTGGTATGGATTAAATCAATATACCCTCAAAATAATCCTAGGAGTTGAGTACTGTTAAAACATTCCTTTCACATGTGAAGTAATTGAGGCACGGCTAGATTAAGTAGCTCACTCTAAATCATATAGCTAGTGAGTGGCTGAGCTAGGATTTCAACACAGGCAAGCTGTTACCAGTGTTATAACCATTGTGCCCTACTGCCTATTCATATATTTTTTTCCCAGTACACATCAGATATCTATCTGGACATTAATATCTTGAATAATCACACTTTTGGTGGGTTCAAGTTAGAGTGAGGATTAGGGTTAGATAAAAAAAAAAGTCTTGTCCTTGTATTGTGTTATACTGTGACAGTCTCTCACAAGCCACTCACATTTCCTTTCATTTTCTAGAAATACCACGTTTAATAAATTTAAGGAATATATAATATGCCTATCTGCATATAAAACTTGGAAATTTTCTAGATTGTTAAATGCAAAAAAAATAAAACAGTGACCCAAATACCTAATAGTGGGAACAGCTGTTTCTGAGAGAAGCAAAAGTATAACCACTTCTCCAAGTTTGCGTGAGATGTGTAAAATTCCCAAGGGGCGCTGAATCACGATCATTCTAATTTTGAATTAAAAGCCTACAGAGAGTTTTTAATCTCATAAGAAAACACCCAGAGAATATCGTGCAGACTTTAGGGATTGAACAGAGATTGTCTAGTCATGAGTATAAATAGATTCCCTCATAAATTCCAATTAGTGGGGCTGAATAGAAGGCTGTGTTGAATAGCAAGCTTGTGCTATATTTGGCTCCTGAGAAAGAATGCAACACTCATTTAGTGACCTATGTCTTAAATGCAGAATTGGGGAATGACAGCACAGATACCATATGTTTGCCATCCTTTGTACAGTCCATTTCTTTTTACTTTACTTCTTCTGCTCCTCTCTCACCAACTACCCTTTTCCCACAAACAGAAACACACACACACACACACACACACACACACACACACACACACACTCAGAATTTACCGCCACCAGAAAGAGCCTTCAAATGAAAACTGGACTGGCCTTCTGACACATACTTCTGTGCTGCATTTAATTTCTAGTGTGGTGTCAGTTAATGCTTAATAGCCTACAAGAAGTGATAGTGATATTGAGATAAGAAGGTGGGCAATCTATTTTTCTGATACTTAAGAGCTTACTATCAACTTGTTTACTTTGAAGTCCTTGGGGATGAAGAACAACTCCCCAAGCTTATATAAAAATCATGCTAGTTTTGTATGAGGGGCATCCAGTAATATTGAGTTTAATGGTCTGATGACTAAGGGGCTGGGGAACAGGAACAAGGAAAGTGTAGAGGAAAGGGTGTGGAGGTATAGTATCCATTTTGGAGAAAGGAAGACTAGAAAAAAAGTTTAGAGAGTGAAAGAGAATACTCAGAATAAGACTTGCAAAGGAGAAAATCTTAGAAGACTTGGAAAAAAGTGATATGCTAGGACAGACTTAGAGACCAGCACTATTTTATGCTAAGACAGGGTATATGGTTTGTATTCAAAGTCCAATGGACACCACCTCACTGACATGCCAGTAGAAGGAGCCACTCTTTGAGGGACTGAGATCAGTTCTCTCTTTTTGAAAACAACTTTTCCAAGGCAGGGCGTGTTTCTCTTTTCTCTTCTTGTTTTTTGGGGAATAGGAAAGAAACACAAAAATCAGTGGTTTACGTTGGGAAAATCACTTATTAGGATCCCCCCAATTAAAAAAAGCTCTTCAAAGAAAGTACAAAATACTTTTTATTAAAGCCACTTTCTAAGGGGGCACCACAAGAGGAATGCAATAAAACTTATGAATGGTCCTTGAGTCACCATTCACAAAAGAAAAATTGCATTTTGCTAATCTTTCTGTGGCTTAGTGCCATTATTAAAAATGAGAGACTGGCCTTAGTAAATGCCCCCAGCGTGAGAGATAAGTGGTAAAACATTAGTGGCCTCAGTATCTAGTGATGTAAAACCAAGATAAAATTATTAATGCTACTTGAATATGGCTGTGTTCTGGTTTTCAGCACAGAGCTGTTCAATGAACTGGAGAGAACAGCAGCTATGTTTTAGATCATAGACATCCAAGTAATACCTTGTTTATATGTCATATTTCCCATTTTTAACTTCAATATTATTATTATTCACAGTTGAGGTACAGCATGATACTATGATTTCAACCAATGTTAAACATCTCCAAATAGGCTAATTTGGTTTACAGTGGGTGGAATTGAAGCAAAATGAAACAAAAACATCTTGACGAAAACCAACAGAATATTCTAACCTTGGACTGTTGGACTAGTAATAGTGGAATAATAATCCTTAAAAAGCAAGAAGAGTTACTGGGTTTAGTTAGTTTTGTTTACTCTAAGCTCTGTTTACAGGATACAAAATGCAAGATTGGACAATTATCCCTCTGATTTGATCAGTGTAGGCAGCCAAACCAGCTAATTCTGTAGGGAGATAGAGCCCTGACTAGCTACTTGATCAAATCAAGAAAGTAACTGCCAGATCTCCTCTTTACTTGATGCCGAGTAGATGCTGCCGTGGGGAATGGCTTAGATTCAAAGACTCTGACTGTTTGAAGTCCCCCAAATGTCTGTTAATTGGAGTTCTTTAAATGCTTTGGACAGTCAGAATTGCATAGCTTGGGTTGGTTAGCTAATAAGTTTTCAGACAACAAAGATTCACTCAATTTAAAATGCTGAAAAAAATACTTTTGTAATAAAAATAATAGACATAATAGCTTGATTTTACTGCTAAAAAAAGCAAAACAATTTGTATTTGGATAGTCAAATATTCTTTCATTTGGCAAAACTATCAGGAAATGCAGAGATGAGTTTTTCAGTTCAGAGTCATGTTTCAGGTCTGAGACCTGTCACAGGGTCACATGATAGTTCCTTTAGTTAGTACTAAGGTTTTTTGTAATGTCAACAATTAACAGAAGGCTAAAAAACAATTTTGTTGCTACATTTTAATTTTAAACCTGAAAAATTAATCTGGTAAAGTTTTCAGGGACATATATAAATTTTTCCTCTCTAAGAAATTATCTCCTTTATAAAATAAGAAGCAACTAGAATGAGCAGATAGTACTGAATGAATCTCAATAAAGTTAAAGTGCAAAAATGATCAGGGTTAATAAAACTGATAAATTTTTCTCTTGCAAATATATGATGGTTGCCCCAAATCAATCTCTCTCTCTTTCTCTCTCTCTCTGTTGTGCTCAATTTTATGTCCTCACTTCTCTTACTCTAAATTATTGCACCACTATGAAAATAAACAAATATATCAGTCCTTTGAGTAAACCCCAGAAATTTCCATGCCCACAAAATTCTTAGGGAAAAAATGAGTAACTTCAACATAATCTTTCCTAGATTGCCAATGGAGATAGTACTTCTGAAAACAACCAAGCTATTCCATATTTATTTTGTGAAGGTTATGTCAGAACTAAATCAGCTTCCATAAAACAGCAAAGTCAAATGACTATGAGTGTTGACTCATTTGAAGCCCAGTTTATTATCTTCTAAGGGATACAGGACCACATCAACTTTATCTAGAATCTAGAAATAATTAGAGAAAGAAAGGAAAGGAAAAACTTTAGAAACAGGTGATTTACCAGAAGTGAATAAATTAATTATTCATTTTACCAAATGTTTATTGAGCACCTATTAAAACCCACATAATTTTTAAACATATGAAGTATTTGAAGGATACAAACAAAAGTTTAACTTATTATAGCTACTTAATACTTAGTACTTAATATTTAAACATTTTTTTATTATTTAATACAAAAACCTGGTGAAATAAACATTATTACCTTTATTGTTTCATAAATGAAGAATTTGCAGCTCAGGGAAATTAAGTGATGAACAAACTTTTTCAACTAGTTGGTAAGAAATGGAGCCTGACTTCAAGAAGTTTCACAATGAATTAACTAACAATACAAGTAGTAAAAATATGTCAGCAGGACATGTGCCTCTATCAATGACTGACATAAAGTTCACATCATAAGACTTCACAGCCAGGAAAGATCAATAATTATTTTATGGAAAAGGTGATACTTGATGACAATCAGCAAAATGACTGAGAACTAGATAAGCAGATAAGTAGCAGGAAACTTTTCATTGAAGATTAATTCTGTGAGCATTCTGACTAGTTTAGAATTTATAGTGTTAAAGGAGGATTTGTAAAAGTTAATTAGAAACAGACTATAAAAGGAATAATGAGTTAAAGAGTCTGTAGAGAAAGATTAATTTAGCACTAATCTACAATATGTATTAAAGAAGAAAAAGGGCCCTGGCCAGCTGGCTCAGTGGATAGAGTGTCGGCCCAGTATATGGATGTCCCAGGTTTGATTCCCTGTCAGGGCACACAAGAGAAGTGACCATCTGTTTCTCTTCCCCTGTCTTTCCCCCTTATCTCCCCTTTCCCCTCCTATAACCAGTGGCTTGGTTGGTTCCAGCGTGGGTCCTGGGCATGGAAGGTAGCTTGGTTGATTTCAGCATTGGCCCTAGACAGGGGTTGCTGGGTAGATCCTGGTAAGAAGAAGGAGGAGGAGGAGGAGGAGGAGGAGGAGGAGGAGGAAGAGGAGGAGGAGGAGGAGAAGGAGGAGGAGGAGGAGAAAGAGGAGAAGAAGAAGGAGAAGAAGAAGGAGAAGGAGAAAAAGAAGGAGAAGGAGAAGAAGAAGAAGAAGAAGAAGAAGAAGGAGAGAAGAAGAGAAAGAAGAAGAAAGAGATTAGAAGAAAGAGATTAGAGGCAAAGGCAACAACTATTAGGAGACTACTGGGATATTATATTAGTCTGTCTAGGATGCTCTAACAAAACAGTATAGCATAGTGGCAAAGTGGTATTTATATCTCACAGTTGTGGATATTGGAAAGTCCAAGATCAAGCACTGACAGATTCAATGGCTGGTTGCAGCCTACTTCCTGGTTTACAGATGGAGATCTTTTCACTATAACCTCACATGGTGGAAGGGACAAGGGAGTTCTCTAGGGTTTCTTTTGTAAGTTCACTAATCCCATTCATGAGGGCTTCCCCATCATAACCTGCCTGACCACCCCCCAAAGGACCCACTTCCAAATACCATCACATTTGATATTAGAATTCAACATACAAATTCTGAGTGAACACATTCAGTCTAGAGTATTGCACCTAGCCTCCAAAATTTATGTCTATCTCTCTTGTCATCAGCTCAAAAGTCAAGTCCAAAGTTTTGTCCACAGATCACCTAATTAGATATGGGTGAACTCAAGGTATGAATGATCTTGGGGCAAATTTCTTTCTAGTTGTGAATCTGTGAAGTCAAACACGTTATAAGCTTCCAAAAATAATGGTGGAGCTGGCATAGGTTAAACATTCCTATTCCAAAAGGGAGAAACAGAAATAAAAAATAAAAAAAAAAGAATGACAAGGCCTACCCAGGCAAGTTCCAAACCCAGTGGGGCAATTTTCATAGTCTTTGTATTTTGTATCTATACTGCGTCTTCCAAGCACACTATAATGGGAGTCCTGCCTCCTAAATGCACTGGAGTGGGGATCCCATCTTCAGGACTCAACAGGGTGACAGTCTTTTCTTCACAGGTTTTCTAGAAAGTCCTGCTCCCATGACTTTAGGTGGCTCTGTAGCAGTACTTTGCTTGGGCTCACAACTGTCTGGGGATGGAGATATGATCCTATGGCTATGCCAGGAGGCTTTGTCTTTTGAAATATTGATGGAGGTGGCCATGTCCCTACAGTTATGCTGAACACAGCCTATGTTGCATTTGGGCCCACCAAGTAAGGTAGCAAAGAAGTGCAAGGAATAGGAGCCTGTGATGTGAGATTGTACCAGGTAAGGTGCACCTAGGTCTCACAGGCCCCAGGGGCCCCAGGTACTCTAGACTTATGATGGGATGGGAAGGCAGCTCTGATGATCTCTGAATTGCCTTCTGGATCATTCTTCCATTGTCTTAGACAATAGCTTCTGACTTGTGTCCCAAAGGCTGAATAATCTGCTTAATAAGTGGCCACATGGCTACATACTTAATGGTCTCTTTCAATCAGGCTTTCTTACTCTTTCTTATTATGGATAAACTGAGGATTTTCAGAATTTTGAAGTCATGCTTCTCTTTTGATTAACAATTCTGTCTTTAAAGTATTTTTTTTCTTCTTGCACTTTATTATAAGCATCCAGGAAAAACCAGGTTGCTCTTCAACATTTTGCTTAAAAATTTCTTCAGCCAAATATTCATTCATTACTCACAAGTTTCACTTTCCACAAAACACTAGGACACGAACACAGTTCAGCCAAGTTCTTTGCCACTTTATAACAATGATCACCTTTTCTCCTATTTCCAATAACATATTTCTTATTTCCATCTGACACCTTATCTGAATGGCCTTTATGGTCCATGTTTCTACCAACATTCTGTTCAGGATGATTTAGGTAATCTAAAAATATTCAGGTTTTCCCCACAGTTCTCCTCTTTCTAAAGTCTCACAAAAATTACCTTTAATGTTATATTCTCAACAATGTAGGCTTTCTCAAGCATGCACCTCAAAATTATTCCAACCTCTACCAATTATTCAGTTTCAAAGATACTTTCACAGCTTCAGGTGTTTGTTACAAATGCACCCCACTTCCAATACCAATTTCTGTCTTAGTTCATTTGGGCTACTGTAACAAAATACCATAGACTTCCTAGCTTATAAACAACAGAAACTTATTTCTCATAGCTCAGAAGGTTGGGAAGTCCAAGATTAAGGTGTCAGCAGATTCCCTGTCTGGTGAAAATCTGCTTCCTGTTTTATAGACAGTTGTCTTTATGCTATAAAATAGCCTCAGGTGGCATTAGGGGCAAGGTAGTTCCCTGAGGTCTCTTTTATAAGGTAGAGTCCTCATGACCTAATCACCTCCCAAAGGCTGGCCCCACCTCCAAGAATGATCATGTTGAGGATTAGATTTTAGTGTATGAAATTTGGATGGGATACAAACATTCAGTCTATAGCAGATGTGTTTCCCTAAAATAATAGATATTTTCTTGTAGACCAGAATGAGGAGTTGAGAAATAATTCAAGCTGGTTAACAGCATAGAATTATATAAATAGGACTCTATTTTATGAGAATATCCTGCATATTATACAATAGTTAGTATAAAGAACATCATGTTTTAAATATCTCAAGAATTTATAGCTATTATGAGGGAAAGAAGTATTCATTATTAAAGGATGTCAAAGAACTGACCGATGAAGACAGAATAAAAACTGAGACACATGTAACAGCATAAATGGTGATGACTGAGGTAGGTATGACAAGAGTTTGAATGTAAAAGCTCCACAGAAGAGGAATTATTTCCTAGAAGAAGACTAATAAAAGGAGATAAAGAAGGAAGACATGAAACCATAGGGAATGCTGCCTGATAGATAAGGCTATTGGATGATGGAGCAGACTCCCAAGGGAAGTTGTGGAAATTTCATCAGGCAGGACATTTAAGGTGAGTCTGAACAAAGCAATAAAACATCTGCTGTGAGAGAAGTTCTGCATCTGCATAGAAAGGACAGGATGGTCAAATGGGTCATTTCTACTTCTAATGTATTTGAGTCTACATTAAATTAAACAGAAAAAAATTTAAAATGATGCTTGCCTCGGTGATGGCGTTTTTCACGTCTCCCAGCAGGTAGAGTGCCCTTGGACATATATAACCTTTTCCCCAACTCCCATAAATGCTGTTTCAATTTTTTATCACCGTCTTAAAGCCTTAAGCACCCCCTCCCTTATCCTTTTAGTCTCAAAAAGTGACCTTGTGTTTTGTTCATGGCAAAATTATGCTGACAGACTGAGATTATCTTTGCCAATAACTTACTTAATACAGGTTTACTGTAGGAATTATAATTTATAATAATAATATTTCATAAGCCAATAGCACACAGGATAATATCTCTTAATAAGCTAATAAAGAAATAACATACTCCAAACCAATGATAGATTAATTACACTATTGCTCCAGGCAAAGGGAGATAAAAAAAATGAAGTCTAAATTTAGTTGAGGCATATCTTTCTATGAGTTGGTTCTCACAAGTCATCTTAGCCAACCATGAGCTAATATTCAGCTGCCAGTGCAAACTGAAAGTCCCTGTGGCTAGACCATGATGCTAGCAGAATGATGGCACCAGCATTCACAGGCAAAATGATCCACTTCAGGGGTGGCTGCATGGTTTTTACTACTGCTAGCAAAGAATAGCCTTGCTGAAGTGAGACCTAATGTCCCAACATCTTCAGAGAACAATTCAGATTAGCAAAGAATAGCCTTACTCAGACTAAACACTCTCACTAGGTCCTCAAAACTTCTTGGTATTTAAAGTTTAAATGTTGATTACATCTTCCTTATGTTCATATTAATGAATGCTTGGTAGCACAACAACTTTGGTGACATTTTCTTGACACAGCTTCCCCAATGTAAACAAATTCACCTTGAATCAAAACAACTTCATTAAAGTAATGAACAAGTGGCCTGACCAGGCGGTGGCACAGTGGGTAGAGCATCACACTGGACACAGAGGACCCAGGTTCAAAACTCCAAGGTCACTGGCTTAAGTGCAAGCTTATTTGGTTTCAGCACAGCTCACCAGTTTGAACTCAAGGTTGCTGGCTTGAACAAGGAGTCTCTTGGTCTGCTGTAGCCCCCTGGTCAAGGCACATATGAGAAAGCAATCAGTGCTGTAGCAAAGAGTTGATGCTTCTTATCTCTCTCCCTTCTTGGCTGTCTTTCCCTATCTGTCCCTCCTCTGTCTCTGTCACAAAAAAATAGTCATGAACAAGTGAACTTGAAATTATAACAAACCAATGCAGAACACCTTGCCATCTGTTTCTGAGAAAATAAAAATCTCTCTTTATCTCTCTCTCTGTCCCTGTTGCTGTCTCCCTGTCTGTCTGTCTCTCTCTCTCTCTCTCTCTCTCTCTCTCTCTCACACACACACACACACACACACACACACACACATTGCTTTCTCTTCATGGTAAACATCAGTAGTTACTTAATCACCAGTTTCACCTTTTTCATGCTTATATTACCCACATTTTTTAGGTGATGTACAGTCTTGGGCTTGGGGAGGAATGTACATTCTGTAGCCTCAGTAAGTAAATCACAATTAGTACATGCCATTGTTATTCAAATTCTTCTTGCCAAGGATAGGTTTAGTCTTGGGCATGTGTCACAATTCTGGATGAAGATACATTAATAGAAGTCCATTAGGAAGCTTCCAGGAATGTTTTCCTCACTCTTCAAAAAGGTACAGTTCTCATTGACATTAAGCTGTTTGTATTATGGATACCAAAATCTGACTAACAAGAACCATTGGCCTCTTTTCATTCCTTATCCAAGTTGACATTTTTGTGGCTTGGACTCTTTTGTTCACTCCTTCTTTGACTGTTGCTTGTTATTCATTATCTGTTTTTCCTGATCTGTATCTTAGAATCCTTCCTAATGTCTTCCTCCCTTAGCTCTTTAGGTGTTGTTTACCAAGTCTCATTCTTTCTCATCATTCCTTTTTCCTCCCTTTACATGTTCTCCCAAGGGGATCATCTACATTTTCCTGGCTTCAACAGTGATTATATTCTCCTGCTTTCTTTTTTGAGTTCTGGATTCATTTTTTCTGCTGTTTACCGGAAACACACAGACTTCATGAAAATACCTCATTCAGTCTTTCTAAAATAATATATTATATATGTCCAAATCAGATTTTTTATTGACATCTCTAGGATACTTTCCCAACATTCATAAACTGGAACTCTTAACTTATTTTAGATTTCTACTTGTCCTTCAAATCCCCACTTTCAATCAGTCAAAAAAGAATCTATGGATTTTAGCCCCAAATATTTATTGTATCTCTATTTTTTTAAATTTATATTGCTCTACTTTAACAGTAGAGATTTTTTAATGTCATTCTTAACATTAGAAAATGTGCCCCAAGGTAATTGGTTCAGGCTATTCAAGGTCCTGACAATGTTGTTGAGACACAATCCCATGAGAAGTCTAAAGAATTATATAACACTGTTATTACTAGGGTCATGTTAATCTCAATCATTGTAAAATTTTGAATAACTGCCTTTTACCCTAAGAGCCAGAAATCTACAGTGTGATAAAGCAGGGTCTTTTATTTGATAGCCATTTTGTCACACAGCATTATGAAATAATCATTACCACAAATTTCACTATTTTATTCCACAATTAATCAAGATCAGGAGGCATATGTTAACCAGCAGCTGTTTTCTGTTAATAAAGCAATAAAGCACTTTTATTCATACAACATCCTCCTTTCCTGCTGGTGTACCTTTTGTACATGATAGGCTATAAAATAATCTTTAATGAAATAAATATATATTCTCTTGTGTAAACAGAAGAAAAATTCATTGAAGCACATCTTCCTCTTATATGTCATACACATACACCAAGAGAAAATTTCTGTTCTGAATCTCAGTGGCATCATTCAACAATAAATTTGTAGGCCTCAAGATTTAGTAGGCTACTTTATATGAATGTTCAGGTGCATTTCAATCAAAACTCACAAAATAAGGAGAAAAGAATTTTAAGTAAAATAAACATAAAGCATGAAGGCCCTGGAGTAGGGTTAATCTTGCTCAAAAACACAGGAAGATGGTCAGTGTGGCCACATAGTATATCTTGCAGAGAAGGGTAGAATAAAAGTTTGAAATAGAAGACAGGGGCTGGCTCCTTCAAGGTCTTTTGACAAATATAAGGACATGGCATTTCAATGTAAAGTTTTAGCATAGGTGTGGTATGGTGCAGTTTGCATTTTGAAAAGATCATTCTAGCTGCTTATAGAAAATAAATTACAAGAGAATAGCGGAGAGGTATTTAGAAAATAATAACTTAGAAGACAAATTATGGTAGCTCAGATTGATGTCAAAGGTTTAGAGATGATGGAAAGTAAGTGTTTATATTTAGTATAATTTTTTTAATTGGAGTTACATTTAATAAATTATGTGTTTAGGGATGAAACTAAATGAAGAATAGTTTCTAGTTTTTATCTTCAAATCTCAAATTTTTAATTTCTCACAAAAATCTCAGTTTTAATATTTGAACTATAACTTATTATCTTCTTTCCCAAACCAACTCCTCTTTCTGAATTCCCATTTTCTATAGATCCATTTACTTGTGCCAGAGACTTGAGGTTTACCCTCAACATATCTATTATCCCTGACATATCTGTTGCCATTAACCCCAACAATCTAATCAATCACCAAGCCTTGTCAATTTAACTTCTGAACTATCTCAAATCTATCTACTCTTTTATTATTTTTACTAAAAGCACCATGGTCTAAACCACAATTATCTCTTTCTTGAAAAATCTATAATAATTAGCTAATTTACCTACATCTGTTTTTCATATGCATGCATTTATCATATAGTACCCAGAATGATGTTGTTAAAAAATAAAACTAATGTCAAGCATCTTTTAAAACACTTCATAGACATCCATTTGTTCTTGGGATGAAGGCCAAAATATTTTAAGTGATGTAAAAGGTTCTACAGGATCCAGCCAGCCCTGTCTCATACAACTCTCCTTTCTAGTCCCAATGCTTTAATCACACAGGCCATAATTCAGTGACTCAAAAGCTCTATATTCATCCCTGCCTCAGGACATTTGTATGTATTATTCTTTCTACTTACCTTAACACTTTACTACTCACATTCTTTTTTTAAAAATCCCAGAATAAATGTTATTTTTACAGGGAAGAGACTGCTATCATATGTTCTCATAGAACTCTGTACTCTTTGTCACACTATTAGCAATGGTAATTATCTTTGTGAATATCTGTTGGAGACCAGTGTGTCTCCCAATGCACAGTAGTCCTATGAGTAAAAAAAAAAAATGTGGCTGGATTGCTTATCCATTAGTCATTTCTTCCTTTCCTACTTTAATAACTGTTTCTATTAGAAATTTAACAATCTGTCTCTTAAAGAGAATGAAAGTCATTTAATGTTTTTAACAAGGGAATAACCTGATCCAATGTGTATAATGAAAATGCAATTCTCTAGTTGCTCTGTACAGAATGATCAGGTCGAATAGAGGAAGTGTGGTGATGAGGAAATTAGACAAAAGTGAGAGTACAGGCAGGAAGGAGTCTAGGGTGGGTACAAATTGAGGTAATTGTTGAAGGGGTTCAGAATGAGCCTCCCTAAAACATGTCTCTTTGGCATGTGGATTATTTTAAGCTGAAGGCAATCAAGACTCACCAGATTCAAGAAAAACTGACCTTTCCCTAACTACCTGAAAGAATGTATATAAAAGGCCTGGCCCAGAAAGAGAACTATCAAGAGGTAACTGCAAAGAATATGAGCTAGATGTGGTAAGGTTAGGGAAGCTTAGCAGGGCCTGGTGATCAGATTCCTCTTTGTGTCCCATCATCTCTGCATGACATGGCAAACAATTGTTTGCCAAACATTTGCTTTTCCCACTTTTTTGTAAATTGTTTTCCACCCCTTTGAAGCCCCAGATGCTTTCCCTCTTTTCCTTAGTTCAGGATGACATATAAGCCTCAACTGCCTGACTGTGTGTGGGTCTCGTATCCTTCCACATATGTACGTTATTTTTCTCCTGTTAACCTGATATATTAATGTGATTATTAGACCAACCAAAGGACTTAAAAGGGTAGAAGGAAAACTTTACTTTCTCAACAGTTAGTACAGGAGTTTTTAAAAAGTATAAGTAGCCATAAGAGAGGTGGTTATATAAGATTTTTTTTTCCATGGTGATCTCATTTTCTCACTAAAATATGGCCATGGAGGGAAGTAGAGAAATGAGAAAGCACCTCAGAGGAGATGGGAGTATCAAGGAAAGTTGTAAAGCTGAAAGGTGTTTGATCATGTTTTTATACATTTTAAGAATAATCTGTAAAGAAGGAAGGGTTGACAAGTTAAAAGTCAAAAGGGTTCACTTCAAAAGCAATTTTCTTAGCCCTGGCCGGTTGGCTCAGTGGTAGAGCGTCGGCCTGGCGTGCAGGAGTCCCGGGTTTGATTCCTGGCCAGGGCACACAGGAGAAGCGCCCATCTGCTTCTCCACCCCTCCCCCTCTCCTTCCTCTCTGTCTCTCTCTTCCCCTCCCGCAGCTGAGGCTCCATTGGAGCAAGGATGGCCAGGGCGCTGGGGATGGCTCTGTGGCCTCTGCCTCAGGCGCTGGAGTGGCTCTGGTCACAACAGAGCGATGCCCCAGATGGGCAGAGCATCGCCCCCTGGTGGGCATGCCAGGTGGATCCCGGTTGGGCGCATGCGGGAGTCTATCTGACTGCCTCCCTGTTTCCAACTTCAGAAAAATACAAAAAAAAAGAGAGCAATTTTCTTAAGCAGATGAGACAGAGTGGGACTCAGAACCCAGGTGGAGGAGTTGTTCCTCCACAGAGTGCGTGGGGCAAGAAAGTTCCTTGGAACTGGAGGCAAGGAGAAGGTGCTTGCATGTAAGTCATATTTGATGGTAGAGAAATGGAGACATTTACATCTGATGACTTCTAATTTCTTACTTAAATATAATGGGATGTCACTAGGTGAGAATGAGAAAGTATAGGGTGCAGGAACCTTGAGGAGAAAAGATATATAAATAGTTCTTTCTGAGAGTAGGACAGTAAAGCTACTGGGTAAACATCGTTGAGATTCCAGGCAGTTGAGTGACTGTTTTAAGGATTATGAACATGAATCTAGAGTAAAACTTAGCAGCAGACAAATCTGCTGATTAGATGCAGATATAAAAAGGAAGATGGTAAGTACATTCGAGGCAGTAGGTTAGAAGATGAGAATAGTAGAGCGGGAGGATGACGGGTTGAGGGTATCCATAAGAAAAATTTTATGACAGTAGTAGAAAGGAGATGAAAGCAGAAGAACATTAACAGGGTCAATGAATTGGAAGTCTGGATGAGGTGCAGTGAGACAACTTGAACAAGGGAACTGGAAGGCTCTAAGGTAGTAGTGCCAGACGTGGGTATTTGATATTCAATTTTAGAAGTGGTTGAATTTCTCATGATGACAAGACACAGAGTTGACAGAGGAGTAGGTGGCTAAGAAGCAGTGTATTAAAGGTAGGTGGAAATATTCAGAGGGAGGATGTTGGATGGATCATTCACTGACAACTTGAAATTATGAGGCCAATAACAAGAGTTGGAGACATGAGAATGACGGAGCCAGGACCAAAAGTTTCAAGTGAGTGAAGAAATGTATCAAATCTGATACTGCAAGAGGAAGAGATGGATGGGAATATAGCCATATGGCATGTGCATCAAAGAGAGAAACAGATTCGTTTCTTTGTTTTATCTTATTTTTTTGGAGAGTCTGAAATTAAAAAGTATCACCAACTAAGAAATTAAAAAGTATCAACAACTAAGTAATATAGACCTGGATTTTGCCTTTGTGGAGCTTATAGACTAGTGAGGGAAAAGCATATCATCATATAATTAAATAAAGAAGTAATTAAATAAAGAAGTTTGTAATGTAATTATGAACTCTAACAAGAGCTACAAAGAGAGAGCAGTGGCCTCCGAGAGAGCATGTAACAAAGTGACTAAATTGATCTGGGGAGTGAGAGTAAACCCTGAGGACATAGTCTTTGAGCAGAGATCTGAAAGATGTGTTGGTGTTAATGAGACAAGGGTGTTGAGAGGAAGGCTAACAACACAAAATTAGAGGGTTTTTTAGGGTAGGTATGACAGGAAAGCAAAGGTCAAGTGGGCGGGAGAATAAAAGGAATTTTTGATGTTGTCAAAGGTGACACAAAAAATGGATCAAGGAGTGAGCTAAACTATCAAGAGAAAATAAATTAGTCTGGGAACTAGGAATGATGTTACATAAAGAAATAGCATATGCAGAGTAAGAAAGTGAGAAAGCTGCTAGTTAGAGTGGAAGAGTATCCTTCAGAAGTATGATAGTGAAAGATCTTTGTAAAATCCAGAATGTGTCCAGAAGAGTAGGTTTGGTGAATAAAGTCATCAGATGAATGAGAGTCTACTAATGGTTTTGCTAAACTATTAGACTTAGAAATAATAGTATAATTCTAATGCCAAAATCTTCAGTGCATCTGGATGAGTTAGTGTGAACTTACAACAAAAAGAAGGGACAAAAAGCAGTGTTGTCTTCTTTTTAATGAGGGTAAAAGATATGTTCTAGACAAATTGCATCAATTGCATAAATACTGAACCTCAGTTTCACCATATGTAAAATGGGAATGATAACCCTTATCCTGAATAGCTATTGTTAGAATAAATATAATGGGAAACACATGGCAGAACACCTAGCACATATGAGAAAACAAAAGATAATTATATAAATTGTCATATTTATACTTATTACTAGAAAGAGTTGCCAGGTATATTATTGATTGTTTAAAGAAGATTTTTCTGTTATTTGGCAGCCTAACAAATGTAGTATTATTTTATTTATGTGTCTATGCAGAAAGTTGCAGCATTAGGAAGACTATCTAACATGTAAATACTGTATAAGTTTTAAAGACATAGTTAGCTACAGAAGCAGAGCTGATTCAACATAGGGATGGAGTGAGGTGGGTGGGTGGGAGAAGGAGCACTTTCAGTTCCTTCTTTGACAGTTCTTCTCTGAAAAGTACAGCCCTAGGAGGCTCATCAGTCAGCAAGTATTATAATATTCCAGTTGAGGAAACAGAGGCTTTGCACAGTCACAAAACAACTCAACACCAAAGAAAAGTCCAGAAACCCATGCTCATTGACCTTTACATTACTGCTATATTCACTGGACCATTCACTGACCATACTGTCTCTCCTACAATTCCTTAATCTTTGGATATGGTGTCTGCATTCCTCTTCATCGAAGTGATTCAAATGGGCATTCCTGGGTCCAGAAGCCTAATAAACACTGAATATCATGTTCTTTCTTATAAAATCCACCATACTATGAGTTCAGCAAAGAGGTACCTGGATAATGACTTGGGAAACAAATAGCTCTCCAGAGAGATTACTGATGTGCTGAATCCCCTCATATTCCTCAGCTCTGGCTCCCCATACTATGGCTCTATGGTCTCATAGTCACTACCGCATAATGCAGCCATGATTACAAGCCCTTACCCTCACCTAGATGCCTCGAAGCTTGAACTGGGTGATGTAGTCACAATTTACAGGTTCACTGTGAGAGGGGACAGCCAGCTTGTACAGTAGCACTCTGCCTCTTATTTGGAAGCCCACTTAAGGTTGAGAGTAGTGGTGCTCCAAAGGCAGTATGCACTCCTCCTGTCTGTAATATCCTTAGCTATTATCACCATGAGCATAGCACGTTAGGGGGTAACCCACTGATATAGCTGAACTTGACTCTAAAATGTACAGTAATGAACTGCAGCAGCTGTAGTGCTCTAAATCAAAGATTCCTAGCGCCGGCGAGGGAATGGGAAGGGTAGTACATCCTCTCTGTAAGTAGATTCTTTGTCAGGTAGCCTGCCTGCCACCTAAAAGCAAAATCCTATTATACCTGTGAAACCCCACAGCGAGGGCAGTCAGACAAGCATCACAAAGCAACTTGGGCAAATTCCTGGGATGCCAGGCCACTGTGCAGAGCTTTCAAGGACAATAATTATCCCATCTGCAGACTCTCTTGAAAAGCACTAAAAAAGTGCAGGTCATGACATAGGACCTCCACAGGCACTATTCCTCTCTTGGGCAATCCTTGAGGGCCAATCAGAACAACAAAGCCATGAACCTTGCAAAAATTTTCAGCTAAGGAAATATATAGATTGGATAACAAAAACAGTTTGGGGTAGACCCAAGCCGAAGACTTTAGAAAATTGGTGTGGTTTCTACTATGTTTATAAGAAAATTTCCATGCCGTAATGAATGGGGAGATTTGGAGCCAGTAAAAAGTAGAAAAAGTAAAATCCATTATAGACACACTGGGAGTCTTGACTATATTAATGCAAATTCATTTTAGAGATTGCTAAATTATTTACATAGTTGTGGAACTTAGTAAACTTCCCTATCTTTCCAAAAGCATTTGTTCATTAGAAGTCTCTAAAAATCAGATGTTGTTGCAAGTACAGAATTAAATCAGAGCTCTGTCCATAATTGGCTTCTGAATGTTTATCCATAAATTGACAAGGTGGAATGAAGACATGTCCTGATGAAGAGACACAAGAAACCAGAAGGATTATGATCCTCCTCCTGCCTCTGCTCTGCCTTAATTTCTAAACATTCAGTCACAGCAAGGGGCCACGCATACCAGGACCGAGCTGGCCAGAGCTCTGCTCTCAGAGAAAGGAGAACAGAAACTCTAGGCAGTGTTCTTCTCTGCAGAACACAAACTGTCTAGTCATTATTCCAATGAAACATATTTTTTACAATTGAAATCATCTGAGCTCGAGGTTAGGAATGAGAGCAGGAAGGAACTGCTTGTTCCTCTCTTTGTCCACCGGATTCCCATTTCAGCATCATTATTCTTTCCTACTTTCCTTCTCTCTCGATGTTAAGGCTGACAGGTTAAAAACCTGTGAACATATTGCCACTAACATTCAGAATAAAAAGCAAATTATTACTAAGCTTTACTCTTTTTCTAAAATTTCCAAAAATTCACACAGAAAAATCATCACTAATGATTTCAGATTATAAATCAGTTCATGTCACCATGAACTTCTGATCTGTAGATATTTTCTTCCTTCTTCCTCAGAGCCCTCATTGATCCAGATGGGTTTTTTTTTTTTATTTCTGGTGATTCAATATTCCAGGTTATATTGTCCAGCCATGATATGGTCTACCTAGATTTCATGAGAAATTTTTTTCTCCTGGTAAAGTAAGTCATCTTTCTGGACTCATGTCTGACTTTATCGCCACTTCAATACTTGCAGTATCTGCTGTACCATGTTCTCTCAGATTATATTCCTGGGTAATAGCTGAGATCTTGTTAATTCTGTACTTTGTGTTCCAGGATATTTTTTTATTTAAATTATAACACAATATAGTATTGCTTAGGTACCTTAGCTGTTTGGAGAGATATTAAAGAGTTAATTTTATTTTCTACTCCCAGTTTAACAAAGCTATCATGATGTGCTAAGATTTTTAAATTTTCCTTGTTTTGCATTCATTGTATGTTGACTACAGTGTAACAATGTGCCTTTTTTTCTTTTCTTGCTTTCTTTTTTTTTTTTTTTTTTTTTTGGATTACACTAAGAAGATAACTTCAGAAAATTTATATTCTGTTCTTTCATTTGTATTGAAATCCAGTAATTCTCAGGATGACTAAAATGAAAATGATTAATTTTCTTCATGGGCAATGGACTGAAAAACAGTGTTCTTATAAAATATTATCTTGGATATAGAATCCATAAGTTTAAAAAATAATCAGTCTTTACTGCTGAGAAAGTGGGTCATCATTCTTTCTCTTATTTCAAACATACCCTACATACCCCTGGAAGTGTTATTTAGTAGTGTATGTCTATCGTTAGCACTGTCCCCAGAGATATGGTGCCTGCCCTCTATGAATATATGATGGGCCAAAGAAAAAGGGCACACAAATGAGAAAACTCAGATTGCAGAATTTAGTTAGAATCATTCTGTGAGCTCAGTGACACAGCTTAGAGATTAGTCACCTAACCAAATGTAAACACCAGGTCTCCTATAGTCTGGTTATTACTGTCTGATAGTAAACAAGACTCAAATAAAAACAAAGGCCTTAATATTTTTTAATTAAATTACAAACTTTTGAATAGGCAATACATTCACATGGTTAAAAAATGAGAATACTATAGCAGGATGTAAGTCAAGAGCTCTGTTCCTACCTTTGTCCCTAGCCACTTCTTTCCCCCTGCCTTACTCTCTACTGGTTAGTACTTAGTTACTCAAATATCTTTCCAGTGTTTTCTTGGGTAAAATAAGCAAATGGGAATATTTTACTTTTCTGTACATGAAGAGTAGCTTATGACGGACAGTTTTTAAACTTTGTGTTCTCTGCTTGATAACAAATCCTGGAGATCGTCAGATCAGGATGAAGAGAACCACACTGTTCTTATTGTAGCTACATATTATTCAATTGGAAGTTCATGCATTGTGTGGATATACCAGTCTGTTTCACCAGGATCCAATCTGGATTCTGAATGGTGGTTAGCAAGGCAATCCTACCTCTTGTTAGCTAAGGCGTTTACAGCAAAGACTCTTTTTTTCTGGACATACACATTAAGAGCATGATGGTGAAGAACTGATACTGAGGCACAGGAAACTTTTCCTTTTAACTGGGCTCACTCAAAGGTCAGCTTCAGAAAGATAATCTAGACATCTCGCAACTGACAGATTCTTTGGTTGTGTTTATAAGAAGTCTACATTTTCTCTAATCTGGTGTGACCTTGGCCTGTTTGGTACATGCACACATGGATGCAATGCATGTACAATACTTTTCTGAGACTTTAATTCACACATACTAAGGGAAAAGGGTGATGGGTGACTGATGATGTAGGTAGTGACAATCCTTATGAAGAATCAAGGATACCGCAGTCTGTTACTCCCCTCAAAAGCAGCTGCATGTTGAAGTTATCAGACCATATCAGGCTTAAGGGACATTAAATGTCAGGAGAGCAGACCTGCTATAGAAAGCTGATGGGAGCTGCGGGAACCTTTAGTATCAAATGTTCTCCTGTATAATAATAGGCAGCAGCATCAATCTCAGAAATGCTGTTACAAATGTCAAAGAAAACCTTCTCTGTACATAGATTAAAGTTGCAGATAAAAACAGAGGACCAAATCAAAGCTCTAGTGTTCCCTTTTGGAAACCACCCTGCCCAAAAATGCAATTTCTGAGTTATCAAAAAATAGAATCTCTCAAAGAGCATTCATAAAGGTTTACATTTTGGTGTTATCACAGAAGCTTATATTGAGAAAATGCTACTTCTTCCTCCCTCCTCCCCAAGGCTGAAGCAGCATCCCACCTTTTCTCCCTAACAAACACTGTTCCTTCAGAATAGCCAGCTTGGCTGCAAACAACACTATGTTCTGCAGAGCCAGGAGCCACACGCCAATGTGCATTCTCAGTTTCCCGGAGAACCCCCCTTTCCTAAAGGAACCTGGGAATAAACTATTTAAAGTAACCTTATGAAGCCAACATCCATGACCTCTGAATAAAATTTTATCTGGAGAAGCAATATAGACACCATAAATACAATGGAGTGTCTACTGAGAAATCTCGGTGTAAAAATATAAACAAAAGTTTGGATTTATAAGGTTTCTTCTGGATGTGACAATTCAGACATTAAACATTAGGAGTTTGATTTATCAAGTAGATGGTTAGGCTGGGAGAATTTTTATATTTTTCTAAAAGGGAGAGGCAGTGACAAAATGACAAAAAGAAATTTTTATCAGCTTCACACAAACACACACACATACAAATACACACACATGTACAAACACACTCACAATCTGCACAAAGATATGCCTGTAAATGTCATTTTCCCTAATGTTGCTCTCAAGAATGTCTTGCTTATTGACATCCCTATACAACCTTGGTTATGGGAAGAACTCCATACATTTTTTGATAATCTGTATGTTTACTCTAAGATATAGTTACAGAAGTTTTTAAAGTAACAGAGCACTTATGTTTAGAGATTTGCATTTAATGTTCTTATGTTCCCCTTAGCTGTACTACTGTTTTCCAGTGTATTTCTGGGAATCTCTTAAGCAGACAAGTGACTCAGATTCCCTAGATGATTAATATGTATAGAGAAAACTTTTTTGAAGATGAAGACTTAGTATTATCCCTGAGATCAGAATGGTTTCAAATATTCTTTGTTAATCTCTGATAAATGATCAATAAGTGATACCATTTGTGAACTATGCCTTTGCCTATGCTGTCTCCCAGGCTGCTTGCAACTTGGATGATAGTTTACATGGCTGTTAAACTAGTGGTCCTATAATAGCTATTGTTACCTCAGACATCAAGTCTTAGGAAGAAACATTCTTAGTGGGGTTATTTTTCCCTCCAAATAAATGTCACGTTATTAAAATAAAATCATAGTTCACCTACTACATTAAGAGGAAATGCTATCTTAAGTAAGATATTTTTAATATTTTATATATACTGTGAGGGGAAGCATAGTTTGCCTTTTAATTCCTTTTTGCCTTACTGTGCTAAATAGTAAGGCCATAGGACTTTGGAAAGTACTATGTTGACAAGAGTAGTAAGAGCAGAAATCCTTCCTTGTTTGAGATCGTAGAGGGCAAGCACTCAGGCTTTCACCATTAAGTATGATGTTAGCTGTTGATGTTTTTAAGATGCTCTTTATCAAGTTTAGAAAGTCCCTTTCTATTGCTTGTTTGCTGAAAGATTTTTATCATAAACAAGTGTTGAGTTTTATTAAATGTTTTCTGTATTAATTGATATAATCATTTGACACTCTAGTCTGTTGATGTGGTAAATAATGACTGATTTTTTTAGTAGCTAACCAACTTTGTACCTAGATGTGCCATAAAATTATTTCTACATATTGCTGGATTTAATTTGCTAAGATTTTGAGTATTTTTGAGTTTATATTCATGAGGGACATTTATATGTAGCTTTATTTTTTGTAATATCTTTCTCTTGTTTTGGTATCAGGTTAATACTTGTCTGATAACATGAATAAAAAGTGTTCCCTTTTCTTCTATTTTCTGAAAATAATTTGTGTATAATTGGTATTAATCCTTCAAATACTTGATAGAATTCTATAATGAAGCCATCTGGGTATATCTGTATTCTTTTTCTGGAGTTTTAAACTCATGAACTAATTTCTTTAATAATTATAGCACTTTTAAATTACTTTATATTGGGTGATTTTTTTCTCTGTATTTTATAAACCATTTTAGTTGTTAAGGTAGGAGGATTCACTTGATACTAGCTATTCCTCCATAGCTCCAAACGGATATCTTCCTCATTTTTTTTATTTAGACAATAAAATTTAACAGGGTGATGTTGGTGAGCCAAAGTACACATATTTAGAGGAAACACCTCCACATCATCTGGACAGTTGATATGTTGTATACCCATCACCCAAAGTCAAATCATCCTCTGTCACCCCATATTTGTTTCTCTTTATGCCCCTCCCCTCTCCCCACCCCCTTCTCTCTCCTCCTTTCCTCTCCTCCTGGTAACCACTGCACTCTTATCTCTGTCCCTGAGTCTCAACTTGTGTCCCACCTATGTGTGGAATCATACAGTTCTTAGCTTTTTCTGATTTACTTATTTCACTCAGTGTAACGTTATCAAGGTCCATCTATATTGTCATAAATGGTACTATGTCATCATGTCTTGGCCACCGTGAACAATGCTGTGATGAACATGGGGGTGCATGTGTCTTTACATATCCATGTTTTTGAGTTTTGGGACTATATACCCTGTAGAGGTCATATGGCATTTCGTTTTAAGATAAATACAGACCACACTTTTAAAAACTGTCAGGATAGGAAGTAGAAAGTGTGCATCAGTAAGGCCTCAAGAAATAAACTAGATAAAATATTGAGGAGAAAAACCTCTCAAAAACATAAGAATTGTTAACAAATGGTTTCAAACTGATAAATTTTGCAGAGTACTGGTAAGAACCGGATGAATTATGAGCCCTGTTGTAGTGACAATGAAATATATCTACATGTTTCTTAAAGACCATTTGCTCTTTTCTAGGCAGTTCCTTTAAGTACACGTTACATTTGATGTTAGCAATACTCATGTATACCTCACAAAATTTAATTTGGAAGGCACTAGCAAGGAAAATTCAGGGACCCTTCCCTGGTACAGAAATATCTCTTAGCAACCTGCTCAGCTTATTCTTGAAACTCTCACACTCTTCAAAGTAAAATTATTCGATTACCACTATTTTTTGATTATTAAGTGGGAAAAAAGTTCTTGACAAGGAAGTGCTTTTAGTTTTAACAGCAACTGGTTCTGTTATGGTTACTGATTTACTAAAATATTGCTCACAGTAGATTGCTTAGACAGGACCCAGATTTACATAAACATTTAAAAATAATCAAAGATCAGAGTCAGCTCAAATATCAAACTCAGGCAAATGTCAATTTTCCTCTTCTTTGCTCCAACTGAAAATCAAAAGAGCTAATTTTACTAATATCAAAAAAAATTTCCCCTCCTTAATAACCTCATGGGACTGAGGCCAAATCAAATGTGATATTTGCTTTTATATCAAAAATAAAATGAACTTTTATAAATCAGATTTTATGCAGTCTATAGTATAAAAAACCAATGAGAGAGATTTATCTCAAAATCCATAAATTGAACACAAACTCACAAAATAAATTAAATCAAGTATGAAAGAAAATCAACATCCTGGTTTATGGAACAATAAATATGTAAAAAGGTTGAAAAATAATATAGCAAGGCAATCAAAACCTCAAGCAAAAAGGATAGCAAAGGATAGGTCATGCAGGAAAAAAATGAAATATAATGAGAAAGAATAGTATGAAAAGAATTTTCACATAGAAATCAGAAAATAGCATGATGTACATCATGACATTGCAGCAGGGATAGAGTTTCTAAGCAGTGAGCTCGTTTCCATCTCTTTACTTGTCCTCAGGAATTAATGATTGTTGGAAAATTATTTTATAACCAGTTATTTTAAAAATGTGTTTTTGCAAAAACACTGAAGTTTAAGAAACTGAAGCTTTTCTAACAGGAAAGTGACAGCTACTCTTAGCTGGCTGCATATTACTGAAGAGTTGAATTATCATGCTATTGTTCCGACAAACTCAACCAAAGTGGCTAATCCATCATGGTCTATGAATAAGTTGTCACCATATCCTGAGAGCTGTGCCTCTAAGATGATAAACATTTAGTTGATATGTGTGTGTGGTGGTATGCAAAGGACACTAGTGGGATAGAAGACAAGAGAAAGGTGTGGTTTTTAGTTATATTATTGTATAGTTTTATTGGGGAAAGAAGTGGGAAGGATAAATAAAAGAGAAAGAAGAGAACAAATATAATAAATTGAGTTATCTTTGACACTGTCTTCTCAGACTCAAAATTCCTGTAGTAATTGATATCTGTGACACTGGTATGGCACTTCTAATCAGCCTTAGCTCAGTAGTAATGATAATAGTTGCCATTTATTAAGCACTAATCACATGCAGGAAGAGTTTAAACATTTTCAAAATGTGATCACATCTAATTCTCACAACAACCCCCTCTAAGGTATATTCTTCATAGATGATGAATCTGAAGTCTTGAGAGGGTTAACTAGATTGCCAAGGATCACAGAGCTAGTAAGTAGCAGAGTTAAATTTAGCATCCTTATTTTTATCAATGTGGTATATTAGCTTAACATTTTAATAAATTTTTAACAAAAACAACTCTTTTTTACCCATGTAGATTTTAAATTCTTTCAGTTTAATGATTGGACATTGCATTACTTTTTATTTTATTTTTTTTCATTTGTTAAAAAGATTATGTTTAACTACAATCTATTACAAGATTCTTTCAAGCTCCATCACTCTGTCTAGGTTTCTATTTTTTTTTTTTTTTTTTGTATTTTTCTGAAGCTGGAAACAGGGAGAGACAGTCAGACAGACTCCCGCATGTGCCCCACCGGGATCCACCCAGCACGTCCACCAGGGGCAACGCTCTGCCCACCAGGGGGCGATGCTCTGCCCCTCCAGGTAGTCACTTTGTTGCGACCAGAGCCACTCTAGTGCCTGAGGCAGAGGCCAAGGAGCCATCCCCAGCGCCTGGGCCATCTTTTTGCTCCAATGAAGCCTCGGCTGCGGGAGGGGAAGGGAGAGACAGAGAGGAAGGAGGGGGGGGTGGAGAAGCAGATCGGCGCTTCTCCTGTGTGCCCTGGCTGGGAATCAAACCCAGGACTTCTGCATACCAGGTTGATGCTCCACCATTGAGCCAACCGGCCAGGGCCTGTCTAGGTTTCTATTTTGTAAAACCCCCAGAATTTGGAAGGAGTCCATCAACTATTAGGTGTCCAATAAAGTATTAAAAAAACAACTTGTTTAATTAATACATAAACCCATCATTTAAGGAGAAGAATGGCATAACATTAACAACCACTAGAGTCTCCATTTTGAACAATTCAAAATATTTAAAATGAGAAGAGAAATTTATTCATTACACTTCATTAATGAATAAAATTACAGAACATTTTATGAAATACCTATGCCAAATTATAGTATGTCTTAGTTTGCCAAATTATAGTATGTCTTAGTTTGCCTATATCTGGCTTTTTTCTTATACTCTACCATATTTCCCCATGTATAAGATGCTCCCATGTATAAGATACACCTTAATTTTGGGGCCCAAAATTTGAAAAAAAATGTATTACATAAAGTTATTGAACTCAAGTTTTATTTATCATAAAATTTATACAACTCCTCATCACTGTCAAAATTCCCAACCATTAGCTTGTCTTCATCTGCATCTGATGACAAATCATTTTCTTCATATATTGCCTCATCCTCACTGCCATCTATGGCATTTGAAATGCCACACTTCTTAAATGACTTGACAATTATCTCGATCTTGATATTATCCCAGGATTTTTTCACCCAAGTACAAACTTCTCCTACAGTTGGTTTCTTCACTCTTCCTGCTGGTGTCAAATTGTTCCCAGAAGACTTCATCCATTGGTTCCATTCATCTCTCATGGCAGCTTTGAAGGTTTTGTTAATGCTGACATCAAGTTGTTGGAACTGGGATGTCAAGCCTCTAGGTATGATGGCAAGTTTTGTATTTTGTTCTGCAGCAATCTTCTTTGTGTTTTTTGTTATGTATTCCCTCAACTGATCAAGCACCAATAGGGCAGGTTTGCATAAGAGTCCAGCTGTTCTCCTTCTCTAAACTTTCTCAAACCATGTCTTCATCCAATCCTAATCCATCCAACCCTTGTCATACACATGGACAATCACTCTTCAAGGAATATCTTCTCTTGGCATTGTTTTGCATTTGAAAACCAGCATAGGAGGCAGCCTAGTTCTGTCAGCAAAACAAGCTAGAACAATTGTAATATGGCTTTTTTCATGTATACTTGTCTTCACATTTACAGTTTCCACTCCCTTCTTATCAACAATTCTGTTAATTGAGACATCAAATGAAGGGGTACTTTGTCCATATTTGCAACCAGTCCCAACTCAAACTGATATGTCTTTAGACATTAAATGACAAAATAATGAAATTCAAGGACCTTCTGCTCATAGCTTTCAGGCAACTTTTGGGAAAGTCTGGTGTGTGTACTCATGCTTAATCCATTCCATTTTATGAACCTGAAACACCAATTGTGTCCACCTTTGAAATCAGTAACTTCTTTTTCATCAGCAATTCTTCTTGCCTCATGCTGAACCATCTTTGTGGACACAGGAATTCCAATTGCCTTTTGCTCCTCAATCCATATTTTTAATTCCCTCTCTAAATCAGGCCATTTTGCTGACTTGCCTCTCATGGTCTTCTCCTGCCATGGCATTTTCAGTAGGGTTTTTTCTTCCCGTAGCCAGTCTCAGATTGATTTCTCAGTTGGAGGAGGACCAAACTTACATTCAGCAACATGATTTCCATTCACTTTTGCAAACTGGATCACTTTTAACTTGAATTCAGTACTGTACAAAAATCTTTTCTGAGGCATTTCTGGGCAGAACATGGCAAAACGTAACCTACCATAATGTACTGCTAACAAGTGCAAAACAATGAGCTCAAAGACAACAAGCGTGAAAAGGCAGGAAATACAAGTAAAAAAATCTACAACAATGGGTACAAAAACAAGCATGGAAAAGTAGGAAATACAAGTAAAAAAACCTACAACCACTGTATAAGATGCACCCAGACTTTAGACCCCAAATTTTTTGTAAAAGGATGCAACTTATACATGGGGAAATATGGGTAACTAACTTTCTCCACCCCATTTAATATTACTGCTGCTACCTAACATTTTGTGAAAGGTAACAATTCTCAGTAATTTAACACAGCTGTATTATACTCACTCTATCATTGTTATTATATTTTAATCACATGACTTAAACAATGAGATATCATTCCAAATTGATCTCAAATAACTATTTAAAAAATTCAATCCATTTTCTATTGTACCAATGTACTACATTTCAACATGTTTTATCAAATAAATTTTAAATCACAGTATTTTTATGAACACATATAGTCATGAGTCAGTGCTTAAAGCATTTTATCCAATACTCTGATAATCTAGAAATAGGAATCTCTCCTAACCTAAGCTGACTTGTTAGTCTCATTATCTATCATTGGTTGTGTGAGAAAAATAAGTCTAAAACTTTCATAAAATTTTAAATAAGTTATTCAAAATTCCAGACCGAGGGGACAAAATGGGCACAGAGTAGGCAGTCGCACCAACTCCCACTTCCCAGAACCAAGGTGGATTACAACTTAAATCTGAGAACACTCATCATGAAAGACAAATTTTGGACTGAACTAAGAGAATTCTACAGCCAAGGACCACCAAAGAACCCACACTGACTATGGTAGGAAGAGCGGTGACACAGAGAAGGCTGCCCAGCTCCCAGGAGCGGGGAGCAGGGAGCAGCATCCGGGAGGAACTTTCACAACGGGGAGGGTGTCCAGTGAGTTGCAGGCCCTTATCCCCAAAACCGGAATCCCATCCCAGAGCCTTGGAGCCTGGAAGGGGCTGACGGACTATAATTAGTTGAGAAAAAAAGCCTAGACAGTGTTTGAGAGAAGGAGACAAAACTTTCAGACCCAGGCTCCGTATTAAAAGAACTGCATGGAGAAAGTGGCTCACAGCCACTTTCCCGGAGCTCCAGCAGGACACCTTAACCCATGAGCTGAGTAACTCCCCAAATTTAAAGTGAACCAGCATCACCAGCAAAGGAAAGAAAATGCCCCATCCACCAGAAGCTCTCTTACCCTAGCTAGAACAAAGGCACTTAGAGCCAGACGCATGCTAAGGACACAAATAAAGAGTGCAGAGGTCTAAGCTACACCACCCACCGCACTGCTGAGTGCTTGCCCAGGGCAGTCAGGCCAGAGGTGGCAGGGTACTGGCTGCAGAGGTTCAAGCAAGCATGCACAAGCCGACCTGCAGAGCTGGGAACAGCCGTTGCCACTGGGGAAGCCCGGGCTCACACACAGCCCTGCACACTGAGTAGCCTGCCCTTGGCGGGCGCGGAGGCCCAATAGTCAACAGAGGGGCAGTAAGCTCACCGACATCTCTCACAGCAATATATTTGCCGATTTATCTCCAAGGGCAAGTGAAATAAAAGACAGGATAAACAAATGGGACTGTATCAAACTAAAAAGCTTTTGCACAGCTAAGACAATATGAACAAAATAAAAAGACAAACCACACAATGGGAGAACATATTCGACAATACAACTGATAAGGGGTTAATAACCAAAATTTATAAAGAACTTGTAAAACTCAACACCAGGAAGACAAACAACCCAATCAAAAAATGGGCAAGAGAAATGAATAGACACTTCTCCAAAGAGCACATACAGATGGCCAATAGATGAAAAAATGTTCAACATCACTAATCGATAGAGAAATGCAAATTAAAACAACGAGATACCACTTCACACCTGTCAGAATGGCGCTCATTAACAAAACAACACATGATAGGTGCTGACAAGGATGTGGAGAAAGGGAAACCCTCCTGCACTGCTGGTGGGAATGCAGACTGGTGCAGCCACTGTGGAAAACAGTATGGAGATTCCTCAAAAAATTAAAAATCAAACTTTCTACCTTTTGACCCAGCCATCCCACTTTTAGGAATGTATCCCAGGAACACCATAGTACTGACTCAAAAAAAAAATGAACTCCCATGTTTATGACAGTATTATTCAAAATAGCAGAGATGTGGAAACAGCCCACGTGTCCATCAGTGGATGAGTGGATTAAAAAGCTATGGTACATATATGTAATGGAATACTATGCGGCCATGAAAAAAGGAATTACTACCTTTTGCAACAGCATGGATGGACCTGAAAACTATTATGTTGAGTGAAATAAGCCAGGCAGAGAAAAAAAAATATTATATAACCTCACTCATTTGAGGAATCCAAGGAACAATGTGAACTAAGCAATGGTATTAAACCTGAAGGGAAGGGAGGGAGGGAACTTTTGGGAGTGGGGTAAGGGAGATGTTGAGGGGTTTACGAGGGAGGGGGATGCGTTCAGGGAGACACTAGAATCTATGTAAACACAATAAATAAATAAATAAATAAATAAATAAATAAATAAATAAAGATTCCAAACTACTTCTTTGGGTTGACTAAATATGCAGCATATTCAAAACCTCACGATTTTTTTTTGTGCCATGACACAATCCAAAGCTAGAGATAAGTGAAAAGTTAGGTAAGAAAATAAATTGATTCTAATGGTGATGGGGAGAAGGAAGTAAGCAGTAATCATGATTTTCTGTCATTATAGATATTTAGAACTGAATTATTAGGCAAGTATTTTCCATTGATTAGCAACTATATCTATAACTCTATATAAGTGGATTAACATCGTCTTTGAATATTTACTGTTGTAGAGAAACGGTTTCAGTGCAGACATCCAGATAAGTATGGGTCCTGAAACTGTATAGAAGTTAAGCTAAGATCAACCAGCTAACTTTCCAAAAGACTTATAACCTTACCCTAAAATTCATTTAGGCTTAAAAGAATAAGCAAATATTTCTTATATATACTTATTCTTAATTATATTGTGTGTGTACACACATACACAAATATAAATATATTTTACCATTTGTGAGATGTCATATAAATCCTTAAATTCAAGAAGCTTTGGTTATAGGTACTGAGAAATACTTAAGAAATGATATTTTCCACTAAACACAGTATTAAATCTAGCAGGTGGAGGCAGAGTTCAGACACTGTAGCAGTCCATGAGAAAAAGAATGATGCAGTAAAAAACCTGTTCTTTCCATATCAGAAGATGTGACAAATTCCACAAAATTCTGAACAGAATATAGAACATAGAATATACAAGTTATGTGAGGTATAAGAAAGTAGATCCTTGGGGGTCTGTGATGTTTTAGGTCTGGAGAAACCACCAAAGGAGACTGGAGATGACAATGAAGCAATAGAATGTTGTATTGTGGGTAGCAGTAGACTATTATTGCTTGACCAAGATTGATGCTTTAAGCACAAATATATCAGTCACCCAAGGATTGAATCAGACATACAGGGAGATTATATTTCTTTTCAAAAAGTAGAACATAAACCATGGCAGAGAGAAACAAAGTTGACTTAGATCACAAAGTCAGAAAACTATCAGGGAGACTTATCAACAACTGCAATTATTTCAAAAACCGAAGATATTTTATATTAATTTTTGCCTATACATCACCAAATTCTGGAACTTTTCTCATGCCTGTAATAAAGTTAAGGGGCACCCATGTAAGACTTGCCTATATACAAGAGGCCATTTTAAATGGGTGAGAGAAACTTTGACAGGAAGCCTGAGAAAGAGACTTCCCTGGCCTCCTTGAGGATCTCTCCCATGTGGCAGTAGTTGCCATGGTAACTCAAGGAATCACATTAAACCATCAAGCTCAAGGGTCCTGATTCAGAAGCTTTATTTTAACCTTTCTAATTCACTACACCCTTTAGTACTGGAACTGCGTTACTTAAGAAAACTCTTGACAATAAAAAGCATCTCTTTGTGGTCACAGTACCACCATCATACATAGGCTAATAGGTTTATTTTTCAATTTCTTTGTAAATCTGAAATATATGATTAATGATCCATCAGTAAATACATATTAGTTATGTAGTTATTTGAAAGTATATGAATGAAACTCTAAGAAGTCTTGTATGCTATTTTATTAGATCTTTTTCCCTTTGGTGGTATCTCTACTAATCACTTCTGACATCTAGACTCACTTTTGCACAAGACCAAAGTGCTGGCCTAGCTTTCTTCCATGCTGTACCTTGATAATGTGGGAGGACTGCTATCTTTCAGGACTAAAAACAATTCAAGCAAAGTTCTTGGAATGGGTCATCAAACCAAACAACAAACATTAACACTCAATTGTCCTAAAAATCTTAATTAACCTCACATTCCTAAAGGTTTCCTATACTTTCACACAAATGAAGTGTTAATTGGTGTGAAGAAATTAAGAAATAACAGACCATGGATTCAGTATCTTTTTCAGAATTTTTAACCAGATCTGGAGGCAATTCCTGGTTTTATTTATACTGAGCCATATCTTTTTTTGAGACCCGAGCTCTGGGGAGTCTGTTCCCTAAAACAGTTTCTTAGAAATATGCTTCTATTCTGAAAGGAAATCTTCTGGGAAGAGAGCTAAGAAAATGAAAGAGAAAACAGGAATCATAAAGCATGAAAAGACAGAAGAGAACAAAAACGTAAAAACAAAATCAGAAAAAAAATAGTCTAAGTATAGAAAACAAGAAAGCCCAAGCTGAAAGAAAATCTCTTTGCCAATTCAAAGTAAAACTCCCAAGGCTTATTCCAAGATTTAAACACAAGTATTACATCTGTGGCAAAGAGCAGAGCATTATTAAAATTTTAATATTCTAACACAATATTTCTTCTTCTAGAATATCTAATTCCCATTTCCCTTATTACCTGCATCTGAGAAATACATTAATTTTTTCTAAGTCAATTTACATTTTTATAAAATGGTATAAAATATCTTTCTTTAAATATTTATTGGAAAAAGTTTCAGAGAAGTAGAGTATTTGAGATAATTTCTTTATATAATCATTCAAATATTTCCTTTTCAAATAAATATATACAGATGTGTCTATTGGCTACTATATCAGAATGTTTGAAAATAGTGAGAAAATGCTTGGAGAAAGACAGAGTAGTATTTGATCTTGCCATTTAGTAACCACATAAACCCAGATCGCTCTAATATTTTAGTTTGAGTTTTTGTAAAATTACTATTACAATAGTACATTCTTGTTTTCAAGTTTAAATGAGGCAATAGTATATGGTACCTGGAAAGCAATAAATTCACAATAAATGCTAGACATTAATATAAATGTTACTATTATTTTTATTGTTACTATTGCTGATATGATTAACAATATGATGTTTTTCTAAAGAAAAGGAATGGTAAATATACAGTTCAGTTTTTTTCCTTATATTCTCCACCAGTTTACCACTAATTTGTCACTTCAGAGGCCCTAACGAGAAAGACAAAATAACCTGGAATGGGAATGAGTGAAATAAATTTGCCCAGCAACTACTTTTACTAATTCAATAGCTTCAGATTTAGTTATGTTGTACAAACATAGTAGAATATGATAAAACAGAGTCAGGAAGCCCAAGGCCTAATGATAAAGACAGTTTGTTCCAGATTCAGTACATATTTCACCACAGGCTAATGGTAGAAGTCCAAACCTATCTGCAGGTGTAGCATAGACATGGCAAAAGATATGTCACATTTCTAATCAATGGAATTCTAATATGCATTTAACTCTATGCTCAGATTTAGATCATTTCAGACACAAGACATGATTCTAACAAGGGCGCTTAAAACACAAATCATCTGCTAAGAGTTTTCCGTTTTTGCAAAACTCTCTTTTAACAGTTTCTATAATTCTCTAAAAAATACACAGAGAACTCAGCTAGATGAACTCAGCTGCATGAATTCAGCTCTTCCTGATCGATTTTTTATTTCTTACTTCCACCCTGAAGCAATTCTTAGTTTTACATGAAATAGAAAGAAAAAAAGTAAATAAAATTGCCCTGGGCAGATAGTTCACGTAGTTGGAATGTCATCTCAAGACAGATGCAAAGGTAGCCATTTCGATCCCTGATCAGGGCACATACAGAAACAATGGTTTCTCTCTCTCCTTTTTTAAATCAATAAATAAATTTTTGAAAAAAATAGACAAAAGAGATTAAGATACACATAATATATATATTAAGGTCTTTTAGACGAAATTCTTCCCTACAATATAAGTGAATAGATTATTTTAATATCACCAGTTTTTAACCCTTTCAAAATTACAGTTTCATACATAACAATCATCTGAAATAGGTTAGTATTATCAATAGGTTATAAAAAAAAGGATGGAATTTATAAGTGAAGAAAAAAATGTACTTGTTAAGGACATCTGGAAAAGGATGCTCAGAGTGCTTGATTCTCAAGAATACAAAGGCCTGTTATAGGCTGAACTGTCCTAAATTCATGTCACTCAGAATGTGATTGCATTTGGAGATAGGGTCTCTGAAGACGTAATCAAGTAAATGAGGTTATTAAGGAAGTCCTAATCCAAAATGACTGATATCCTTATAAGAAGAAGAGATTAGGACACCAACATTCACAGAAGAAAGACCATGTGAAGACAGAAAGAGAAGATGACCATCTACAAACCAAGGAGAGAGACTTTAGACAAAAACAACCCTGCTTCTAACTCCACCTTGAACTTCCAACCTCCAATATTGTAAAAAAAAAAAATTTCTGTTGTTTCAGCAACTCAATTTGTGAAACTTTGTTATGGCAGCCTTACCAAATTAATAGTTTGGCAAATGTCAGAGTGGTCAATTCTCAAGTTTTTAAGGGTCAATAAATTAATAACCTTCTTTATGTTATTTTCTCATTCCTAATACATAAGTTAACTAGCTTCTTCATTTTTCTCCCATTTCTGTTTCATTAAGACAGCTCCCAGAAACGGTGAATAGGAATTAAAGGAAAAAATGAGTTTGGTAAAAAGATTTGTTGAAAGGATGGGATTTAAGAAAAGCTATCTGTCTTTTTTCTCTCCTTTTTTAAAAAAAATTATTTAGAAAACTGAATTGAACAGGGTGATATTGATCAATAAGAGTACACAGTTTTCAGGTAAATATTTCTATAGCATTTGAACTGTTGATTGTGTTGTATACCCTTTAATTCCACCTGGGTCGAGTTAGGTACCCCCTTTTGCATGCTGCTCTTCCGGCACATACAGTATTAAATTATATCTGTTTTCTAGATTATAAATGCTAAGCAAGCAGAAAAGTTTTTTCTTTCTTACCACATCTGTAGATATCCTCATAGTATCTGGGACATGATATTACTAATACCTTGGAAAGTTTTTGACACAAACTGGGCACTTAAATATAATCAGTAAACAATAAACATTAGGTGAATAAAGGAACCCTACAACATTGGCACTTTGTGTCTTTTTACTAATGCAGAAACAGAACGTAAATGACTTTCCCAAGATTACATTACTTTTGGTGTTTGAAGGGACCTAAAAAACAAGAAAATCACACTTCTTTTTTCCTTTCTGAGTTCTGAACTATTAGCAGAGACAAAGGAACCTAAAAACAGAGATTGGAATGTTATCTTTATTATTAAGAATAACCTGAAGAACACGATATATGGATATAAGAATCAAGGACCTCCTAATAATGACCCTAATATTAAAGAGACTTACCTGTCAGTCTTAGACGACTGAATTGGCTGGAGTTCTCAACATGTAAAATATATAGCATGGGGGCAGGGAACAGGGGAAGCAGAATGACCCCGCCTTTGTAACTGGATTCTATAGAAAAGAATAAGGAAGAAGTGACATTTTGATACTCATGAATAGGATAAACCACCACATCCCTCCTAGATAGTAGTATGAAGGGAATAAAGAATAATTAGAAGAGTTGTCCTAGTGGAGTGCCCCTCTGCAGAGAGGGAAATGCCAAGAGTAAGTGTTCCCTAGCACCTTCCTTCCCATATCCAGTGCTGGGACTCAAGTCTTCTGACCCAAGACTTTCCTATAGCATTTGCCTCCTTATAATGTTTTAGCTGAATTGGGAATTAAAAAAGAGTTGATCTAACCTGAGTTTGAGTCCCTATGTGGAATTAAATTGTGGTCATTAGTCATTATAAACTTCTCGGCATCCCTAACATGAAAGTCTTTTTACAAAGCTCCACATTTGGTGGAGCATGGTAGAAACCAAATAGCAAGCACAATGATCATTTAGTAAAAATACCACATAAAGGAACAACCGTGGAGAATTTCTGAACTGGCACAAACTTGAAAGAGGACAGATTGGAAAAAGGAGGCTGGGGATAGAGGAAGGTAGAGAGTTTGGGAGTAGTGAAAAGGACTTTTTTTCCCTAAGAGATCTTTTTTTTTTTTTTTTTTTTTAGTTGTATTGCATTTACTTGCTGTTTTCAGAAACAAGAAAGAAAAAATTTTTATTCTTTGGGTTGTTAAATGAGCCTTCCAATTAGCCTGAGTGCCATAGTAAGGAATTATCACCTACCACCAATGGTATGCTGATAAATGTTTAACAACCAACTCTTGGAGTAAGAGGGTCCCTGATTTGTAGTGTTTGCTGATTTCTGTGGTTTCAGTACTCCAACCATGGCTCATTTTAAGCTCCTGTATAACATCAATCAGTTCACAGAACTCCTGAAAATTTAAAACAGCTCTCACAAGTCACTACAAGTTGGATCCAGAACAACAATGCCAACACACAGAGATGCCAAGGAGAGGAAGGTTCCACTGGGAAAGGTACAGAATGCTACCTGAGGGCCTCAGCTCTGTGATGCACCAGGTGAAACAAGCCTCTTGGAAGCCCAGTTATCTCGGACACACACAGTTCTCATGCTTTGTTGGGAAAATGGATTGTGTTCTAATACACATAAGGTTGAGGAACAGGTCTAGGTTTAAATTGAGAGGGCAATCTAACAGTTCTTTCATCATTTCCTAATCCCTGGCATTTAGATTAGAAAGTGAGAAAGAAAACAAAGAAAGAAGAAAATGAAGGAAGAAAGGAAGGAAGAAAGGAAGGAAGGAAGGAAGGAAGGAAGGAAGGAAGGAAGGAAGGAAGGAAGGAAGGAAGGAAGGAAGGAAGGAAGGAAGGAAGGAAGGAAGGAGAAAGAAAGAAAGAAAGAAATAAAGAAAGAAAGAAAGAAAGAAAGAAAGAAAGAAAGAAAGAAAGAAAGAAAGAAAGAAAGAAAGAAAGAAAGAGAAAAGGGGAGTGAGGGAGGGAAGAAGGATGGGAGGGAGGGTGGGAGAAAGAGAAAGAAAAGAAGTAGAAAGAGAGAAAGAAAGAAGTAGAAAGAAAAGAAAAAGTAGAAGGGACACTACAGGAAAAAGAAGCTCATTATGCTGAAATAACAATACTGATCACAGCTACAATCTTGATCCTACTAACAAGGACTATATAATATTACTCATCAACAACCTCTGTAGTGGCTGAATGCTAAGAAGACTTCGACAGAAATAAAAAACTGTCAAGGTAATTAGATAATACACTGAACATTTCCACTGACCACATACTGAGAATGGTAAAAACTCATAATTTATATCCAGTGTGTATAAAATGACTAAATGCAATCATTTTCTATACATAAAAGGCTTATATGTGCACAGAAGCACAGAATGAAACTTTAATTTTAATAATGCTTTTTGATTCTTTTTTCTTTTTTTTAGATGAAAGGAGGGGAGATAGTGCTTTAACTGGGATCCATCAGGCAACCCTATCTGGGGCCAGTACCGAGCTCTTGAGCTATTTTTAGCTCCTGAGGCTACCATGCTGGGACCAACTGAGCTATTCTCAGTGCCAGGAGCCATTCTGGAACCAATCAAGCCACTGTCTGTGGGAGGGGAAGAGTGAAAGAAGGGGCAGGAGGAGGAGAGAAGCAGATGGTCTCTTCTGTGTGCTCTAATTGTGAATCGAACCTGCGAGATCCATATGCCTGGCTGAAGCTCTATGCACTGAGCCACTGGCTCAGGGCCACTTTTATTTTTATTCTAATTAAGCCATTTATGGATCTTTTGTGAATGCACAGTTACTTTCCTCAGGTAGTTAATTAGAGACTGTGTCTGACTGAGCACATTGGAGACCTGTAAAGGTAAATGAAGATTGGAAAACCTCAGATGACAGAAGAGATTACAAATGCTATTAAAGATTTAGCAGTAGGAGGGGATAATAGAATGCAAACTTTTTTTTTTCCAGATCTTGGATATTTGCAAACTTCTTTTCGAGTTCTTGGATATATTGTTATACTTGGAAATATGGTGATGAATACAGAAGTCAGGTGAGGAAAGGGTTTTGCCTCCTTGTAATTTGATGATATTATTCTATCTTTCCTGAGTGGTAGTGGGTTTCTCTGTCTTCCCCTCCCTCTCTTCATTCCTTCCCTCCTCACCTCTCATGCTTAGGGAATGGTCAACCTTCTTTTGGAAACCTAAATGTAGCCTTCTACATTTACTCTTAAGAGATTATTCTAGCCTTTGAAATAAAATGACCACCTTTCGCTTGTGTTCCCTTAAAGTCTGAACTCACCAGTGAGTTCTTGTGCCATTACGAGGATTTATTTATATGCCTTATGTAGAGGCATTTTAAGTGGTGGTTAGATTGCAAGTTTTTCAGGTCATACTCATTAAAGCCTGGGTTTTGGAGCTAGACTGATGAGTTCAGACCATAGATTTGCTCTGGCTGTCTGCAAGAGTTGGGACAAGCGATTTAGCCCCTGAATTTTCATTTCTCCCATTTGTAATTTGATAATAATATGTTATGATATAATATTTGTGATCTTCAAGAAAATATTAAATAATTTTCTTTAATTATGTAAGTGTCCAGCTCTGTGCCAGGACCAGAACAATTGCTCAATAATTGTCAGTATCCACTCTTCTGCTAAATTTTTCAAAATCTATATTTCTAATATCAAAGACTATTTAACCTAAGACCAAATTACACATCTGATTGTTAAACATCTGATATGAAAATCACATATCCTGTAACAATCTCTTGGTTTGTATTGGGTAGAAGCAAATCTAAGGCAGTGATTTTCTAAGTGAGGGAAAGAGTATCTGAATCACTCTGGGGGTGGATTTTGCAAACACAAACCCTCTTCCTCACCGGCCATGCCCCAGGACATCACAGAACCAGGTATCAGTTCTGCTTGTTGTGTGTCCTCAGCCCTCTGAAGAAAGAACAAATTATCAATGAAGCAAGGCAACAATTTATCAAATATTCTGTTTATAGTAGAATGGGGCTTCCACTAATGTCTGAGTGTCCACATCTTTTTACTATTAATATTATATGGAGATTTTACTTTGAAACAGAATCCTGTTAGCCCCAAAATGTATAGATATTTTTCAGCTTCATGATTTTTTCCACTTTTATTTTTATTCAGATATCTCTATTAGACCTTTATCTTCTAATTTGTTCTAGAAATTTTTCTTTTTTACCTATTCCCTTTTCCAGTTTACTGAATCTAATTTTTAAGCAAAATATTTTGTTTAAATATTTATGGGCCATCTGTCCCAACATCAAGATTTGATGATACCTACCTCATGAGAATGTTCAGCATATTAAATTTAAGGCACACTTTATAACTTATATTGCATATTAATATTATACCTGTCTAAAGCTATTATTATAGCTTTTGAATTCCTTTTTTTAAAGTTTTTCAGTGAAACACTTCTCAACTCTTTTATTACTATTTCATAATATAACCACTGTCAAACACATAGTCAGTTTTACAGCTTACTGACTTATATGTCTTCATTAATGCCATCTCATATTCTTATTTATTTTAATCAGAACAAAATGTTTTATAATACAATTTTGGGGTACACTAATGGTGAAGAGTATCAAATTCTGATGTCTTGTGCTCTTCTAAACATTCTTATTTACTTTTTAGAGTCATAGCCAGAAAATTAAAAGAGAAAAATTAAAGTACAGTATGCCTTTGCCTAAACTTTTGCTTTCTAACAGGACTTCAGATTTGCCAGAAAAATGAATGAGAAAAGTTCTCATGGTATGTAAATCAGCCAAATTGGCCAGTAGTTCGTGCGTTTTATAAATTTCTCTGGGCTGTCCAGCAAATCTCAGATACATACCTAAGAAATACCACCCTCATTTTTTTAAAATAAGTCATTCCAGGATTGGATGCCGCAACCTTGCTATGCCTCAGCTGATGCCAATATCTGTTCATGACGTTTGCAGGTCCCTGTGAAATATCCTTACTAGCTTCTGATTCTAAAAAATAGATTCAGGGGCTCAGAGTTTTGCTTCCTTTTACTCACTCATGTTCTTGAATCCAACAGCCACTTGTCACTGGTCTCCATTCTCTTCTATCTTCGGAGATGTTGTTTTCATTAGGCCTAGCTTTTTGGATTATTTATCTCATCCTATCTGGAAGTAGTATTACTTGCACTTATTTATAAATAATGTAAAGCACAGAGAATGGTCCCCTTTCCTCTCACCTGCTCACCCAGCAGGTAGCCTTGCTCACATTTATAACATGTTTAATTGCTCCCACCTCAGGCAGAAATTCCAAGATCCTTAGCTCATCGGAATATGTGCCTGAATTGTGCATACTCAGCTGTGCATAAAACTTCAACTTTTGCACAGAAGAGGAAAAAGAAATATTTTTAAATCCCCCACCCTCATTTTAAAAAAATCACATCTCATGCACTTGGAAAGTATTTGATGGGAGCCAAACATTGAATCAATTCACTGAGGAAAACAGCACATTTACCTCTAAAGACTGGTCACTTAAAAATAGATAAGATGTTGAGCTGTGCAGTTTATCACTGGCACACAGCCTGGAACCTAAAAGAGATAATGTTGTGGACAAGTAACACTTCATTAAAAATTGAAAATATATTACTCGCATCAGTAGTATGTTCCTTTCAGCTTCTTACACTTGGTGTGTAATCTCTATGACAGTGATCCCAATGAAGCAGTTAGGGGTGCACTTTGCAGGCCAGGGAAATTACATAAGCTTTTGTAGAAAAACTTGAGAGAAAAATAAGATATTTTCCCTCAAATTATTTATAAGGGAACAATAGCCAAGAATTTGAAGCAATGGTTTGAAAAGGGTATTTAAGGCTCAGAGCACAGCCAGACAAGCAATTTAACAGACACCTGACTTGCAAATGCTAGTAGTCTGAATTAGGTTTTAAAGGAAGCTTTCTGTTAGTTGACATCCTTTGCCAGAGATTTGATTTTCTCTCTGCTTTTCTGGGCTAGTGTTTGGGGTTTATATTTGGCACAATCTACTCTAAAATTAGCCAAAAAGAGTGTTAAAATGAGCGAGACTTTGTAGTAGGAGCTCAATACCAAAATAAAAACAGTAGCAGTGTCTCAGAGCTATTTTCTTAGAGATTTATTGGGCCTTATTAAATTTGGAAGCAGTCAAGAAGAATATAACAGCTGTTGTGAATTTCAAACAAAAATAAAACATCCTCTTCTCTGTTCTCTTCCAATGTAGTGCCCTGTAAGCTGGTAAACTCTCTGGGCAGAATTTGTCTCACTCATGCTTACCAACTAGAAAGTGGTGTTTCCATATAGAAAGTGAAACCAGTAAGAATAATCCAAGAGATTTGTATTGATTTACTTCTCATTTCAGGGCATTTAGGAATAACTTAAAAAAAAAAACCAAATACTAAAGCCCACAGAACTGATTTCCACAAACCCAAAGACTTTAGAATTGTTCTTTTCTGCAGTTTCTGCCATCCTCCACACTCTACACCTTCACGAAGGAATTCTAAGAATAGATTAAAAGGGTAATGGTGCTATGTAGAGACAGATATTGGTATTAATTTGATCTTATGACTCAGGGAAACTAAAAATGCTAAAGCAAGTTTCCAGTTATCTCTTCTACAGCACAGTTCAGGGTGCATATGATTTTGAAACAGTAAAGTAAAACAACATACAAACAAAAGCTTCACAATATAAACCTTTGTTTTGAACATATTTTTCTATACAGGGAATATCCAGCATGTGACCTCAAGGCCAAATGAAGATCACCTGGAATTTGGGGTGAGGGAAGAAATTTTCTTAATTATATTAGCCTAAAGAGTAATTTTTTTCCAGCAATAAATTTGAGTTTAGTCTAATTATGAGAAAAATGAGTTACTTGTTATATCAGGCACCGATAATTGATAAAACAGGGGTAAGAGGACTTGACAATATTTAAAGCCTACATGAAGAAACTTACTGTAAGAATTAATACTCTAAACCTGCAAATGAGCTTTGCTGCTCTCTGTGATAGTGAAACTAATAAAGGTAATATATTCAGTTTGAGACATTAACCAGTTGGGAATAGTATTTAGGATAAGCTGAATCAAAGTCTTACATTTGAGTTCTTTTTAGTACAATTCTAAATGTCACTGCATCAGTCAGAGTGCAGTCAGAAAAAGAAATCATACATGTTATTTTAAACTATGAGATTTAATACAAAGACTTTTTAGCCCAAGCACTGGAAAACTCCAAAGTCAAAAAGGAAACACTGAGGCATCAAGGAGATAGGAATAACAAGAACCCCTAGGCTAGGGCAGAAAGGAGATGAGCTTAGAATTATTATAAATTAGAAGCTTGGGGGATGAGGGGCACCAGAGAATGGAGATGCAGAATGTCTGAGGAGGGGCTCTCTGGCCAGCTGGTACTGATATCTCCAATACTCAGAGGAAAGACCCTGTGCAGCTAGAACCAGACTTTGAGAAGGGGAGGCCTGCCAGCTGTTGCTGGTGTCTCTAAAGGGTGTATTAAGGAGGAAAAGGTTGATATAACTGTTACTATTAGAAAAAAAAATTGTTTTGCTGCCAGAGTAAGGAAACATTGCTAGGGTAACAATGACAGAAGTAGAAATCAAATCAGTAATATAAAATAATCAGGAAGGAGTATGTCCCTTGTTTGTTCTCCAACCTTCTAGTCTCTCTCTAGTGCCTCCTATAAGCCAAGTGCCACAGGGAGTCAAGTGGCAAAACAGAAATGCAGTTTACAGAGTCCCAGCCTCAGCCTCCCAAAGCTGCACATGAGCAGGCTGGTTTGATGCTGTCAGACAACAGCCTAACAAGGGGCACAGCCAATGAAACTTGATAGAGAGATTCACTGAACTGCTTCTCCACAGGCACTTTTTGGAAATAAATGTCTCTGAGATCTTCAACTTAATGGGCTCATCAGTGGTTCACAAGATTGTATTTTTTACTGATACAATCAAGTAATTCAACACAATGCAAAAGAAACTGTAGGGAAAATATAAGAACACTGCTGATTTGTTCTGTGATGTGAGTACATTTATACTCAAATTGTTCATGTGAAGTTGGCCAGTGCTCACTATAGACTCTATTCCCTTCTATTACTAAACTTTTTTTTTTTAGTCTGTGCAACCATGATTACTGAAGAATTGCTGAGTTACCATATTTACTGGAAATAAAGTCAAAATTCAGGGAGATTCATAATCTTTGAGCATGAGTCATACCTTAAATTTTCATGATTGCTTTCAGAGTTTGAACCTGTGTATGTGTGAATTGTCAAGTATGTGCCATATCATTTCAAATGATATTCTTGCTGGTGAAACTAATTCTATCAAGAAGATAGAGTACCCTGCAACTCTGGATATAAACAGTGTAAGTATAAAAAATTCCAGAACTATTCTGTAATTTTTGGCTATAAAGTCACCTTTGGCTCTGCAAAAGCATGTTCTGTTCCTAAAAAAATAACAATGCTAAAATTATTGTCCTCCAGTCATTATCTGAATTAAAAAATTAGACAAGGACTGGCACGATTTGAGTCTGCAAATGCCCCGTGTCAGCCATATGTAGCGGCATATTTAATAAATCTCCTCCTTTAATAAAACCTTTCAAAATTCAAAAAAAAAATTAGACAAGGACTGATTTTTATTATCTCAAAATCTTAAAAATAGTTTATTATGTGCCAAACAGAATACTTGTTGAAGTTTTAAAACTTCAATAACTAATCATAGAATTATTTTATGAATAAATTAATTAAATGGTGTTTGATAAATACTACTAGAAATCTACATATTATATATTTGCTCTGTTTTAATAGCCACAAAAATATCTTTTCACATACAATCCCAAACCTTTGAGGCCAGACATGTTTCAGAATTCAGTAAAGTTCTAATTTTAAAAAATAATATGGCACAAATACTCAAATAATATTTGAACATTCACATTAACTGAGATCAATAAAAAATATCATGTTCATGCATAACAAATCAGGATTTATCATTTATTATCAAGTGAGTTATAAGGAAACCTTTTGATGTTTAGAATATGTAAGTTTTAAGAATTATGAATAAAGTGTAGTACACTTGTACATTATTAACTAGCACCATACATAAAATATTTACATCTCTAAAAACTGGTATATCTAATCATACAATCTCTAGTAAGACCTCCAGAAAACCGCAGTATGTAGATGGTGTTATATTGAGTTGTACATTTGAAATCTGTGTGGTTTGGCAAACCATATCATTCCAGTAAATTTTAAAAATATAAATTACTTAAAATATATATATGATATTTTAATAGAAAAAATACTTTAGTACATTTGTATGCAAAAGCAGAGAAGTTAGTTGAGAGTTGAAGGTATGAAGGGTAAAAGTAATAGATATCAAAAGAACACACACAAAAAAAATAGATGAGGGAGACCTTTTTATTCACTATTTTTTCCCTTTAAACAGCATATACTGAACAACTTCTACATGCCAAAATTGTGTGAGATATGGATAATAAAAAGACAAATAATACTCAGTTTTTGCCATCAAGAAGCCTTTAATCTAGTTAAAGAAATGAAATAAGGTGTGAAAAATAATCCTAGGTTGGAAATCCATTGAAGTACAGTGGAACAGAAAGGATGAAATAATTAATTCTTTAAAGGAAGAGAGAGTCAAAATATTTCATTGATAAATGATGTTTGAAAAATAAGCAATTTTTTTTCAGGCTGGGGTGGAAGAACTGAGAGGGGAAGGAGAAGATGACATTTAGAGAAATAGTTTGAGCTAGTGTACATGGTTGTATGACATTGTGTCACAGGATACATAATCAATGGCATACAATAAGTTGCCTTAATCAATATCAATGCAAAAAAAAATTGAGTGCCTACCACATCTTATGTCAGCATTGTACAATATGATAGCTACTGAAACTTATCACTATGAAGCACTTGAAATGTGACAGATGTGACCAAGTAACAGAATTTTTATTTTATTTAATTTTCTTTTTAAATATGCTTAATAATTTACTGAAAAATTATAATGAACCCATTATATGTTAACAAACACTATATTTCTTATAAAAAATATTAATATATTTCAAACCACTAAGAAATATCCCACACTTGGATCATTTCTACTAATCTAAGATACCCATTTCCTAGTTGCTTGAGATGTCTTGGTAAGGCTCACACATGCAGCCTCTCCTGAAAAATAAGAAAGATTACATTCAAGCTATTGGATCTACCATATCCCAGGATGGCTGGTAGTTTTACCCATTCTCCTGGTGTAGTACATAGCATGATATGGTGTACAAAAGTCTCAAACCAGAATCAACTCTGCAGGTCACATTACTATACAAAGCTCCTAGAGAATCAGGATGAGATTAGACTTCCCCTGCAACCATACCCTTGCTTAACTTTATCACTCTTTCTAGTTAGCTTCCTCTCTCCCTTATAATTTTTTTCCTGAGAATATTCCTTAATAAGTCAGTTAAGTCACTTGTTCTCAAATCTTCCTCTCAAAGCCTGCCTCTAGGGAAGTCCACCAAAGAAAATATGTAAAATTTGATGTCTAAAAACATCCAAGTGGAGATGCTAAATAAAAGGCTGGATCTGGAGGCTGGTACTTGGTAAAGCAATGTGAACTTGGGATATAAATTAGAAAGTCAAGAAATCATTAAAATATGGCATTTTAACCTGTGAGAATTTGTGTTACCTAGAGATATCAAATCAAATGAAAAGAGAAGACAGAATCTCAACAATAAGATATTAGGTAGAGAAGAAAGAGCTAACAGAGAATAAGGAGTATGGGAGGACAAATAAAACAGGAAGAGAGCTCTAAGATAATAGAATAAGGAAATTAAAGGGGAGATTTTCAAAAGGAAGGTGTGGTCAACATGACAAATGCAGATGAGTTGTTGCACAACTCAATAAGAGACAACCCAAACAATGAAGAATAGAAAGGTACCTTCAGATTAGAAAACATGCAAGTTATTGGTGACACTTTTAAGGGTGACTAGACATGGAAATCATATGATATTGAGGAGATAAATGATAAGAGATCTTTAAGAATACATAGTGTGTGGGGAAAGTGGGAAGTTTGATTATTTCAGGTAGCAGAGAAATGGAGTATATGAAGGTGAAAAAAAAGAGGGTACAATCAAAGAAATTCATTTTCCATTTTTTTAAGAAAATAAGATTCACTGTTTAATTCCAAATCCAAAGACATATATTTTAAGTTCTTGTCATTGCAGCATCCACTCCCAGAATCAATGACATTTAGAGTTCAATTAAGAAAAGCATAACAAGTCTAAGTGACAGGAAAGTGGGGTTTATTACAGGGATTAGACCTTATGTAGTAGTAGGGGAGCTTCTGTGGAAATAATGGTCAGGAAAGGGATAGTTGGATGATAACAGAAATGTCACTAACTAGTGACCACAAAGAGAAGATGGAAAAAAAGTCAGATAAAGGTTGTTGCCTTGGCATTTAAGGTTGGACCTATAGTCATTGTAAAGCAACAAGGAAGACAGGAAAAAAACTGGACACTTAGCATGGAAAATCTAGGACACATGGACCACTTGGTGACAACTGCAAACCTCGTTCCTCTCTTGCTATCTAACCTCAATCATGCCGACAGAGCTAGTACAGCTTTCTACAGAGCTGTACATGTGCCTGGCTCAGGACTAAGAACACGAAGATGGTGGTCCAGCTGTCCCACGTCAATGAGGTGAACCAGCCAGAGGCACTGTAACAGCACTCTGAACCCTGCAGCAACTCAGAGAACAGGGGTCAGCAAATTTTTTCTCTATACAAACAAGTGTGGCTGTGTTCCAATAAGATTGTATTTACAAAAACAGGCAGTGCATTAGATCTGACCCATGAGCCAGGTTTGCAACTATGCTGAATACAGCTATTACACATCCCTATGCCAAATCCTGCACAAATTCACCCCGTGGCCAACCCTGAACTTGTATCATACAGATAAGGAAATAGAGACCACTTTAGGCATGTTGACACAATACAAGTGTGTCCATAAAGTCATGGTGCACTTTTGACCGATCACAGGAAAGCAACAAAAGACAACAGAAATGTGAAATCTGCACCAAATAAAAGGAAAACCCTCCCAGTTTCTGTAGGATGATGTGGCAGCTTGTGCGCATGTGCAGATGATGACATAACACTGTGTATACAGCGAAGCAGCCCACGGCCATGCTAGTCGAGATGTGGACAGTACAGAGGAAAGTTCAGTGTGTTCTGTGGTTCACTAAATTTGAATCCGAATTTAGTGACCAAAGTGCAACGTGAATATCGGCGCGTTTATAACGAAGTGCCACCACATAGGAATAACATTACTCTGTGGGATAAGCAGTTGAAGGAAACCGGCAATTTGGTGGAAAAACCCCGTTCTGGTAGGCTGTCAGTCAGTGACGAGTCTGTAGAGGCTATACGGGATAGCTACTTAAGGAGCCTTAAAAAATCGGTGCATGAGCCCACATCGAACTACACTGAATAGGTATTAAACTGGGAGAGTTTTCTTTTTATTTGGTGCAGATTTCACATTTCTATCATTTTTTGTTGCTTTCCTGTGACCGGTCGAAAGTGCACCATGACTTTAGGGACACACTGTACAAAATCACTTAATTGTGTATTCAAATTTTCAAAAATTATCATACTTTATTTCTATAATCCAGGTGGGGGCGGGTGAACTCAACAACTCACAAGCACTATAAAAATGTACCTGTAGTAACTATTCATGTCTTTATGGCCCAGAGGGTTTTTATAAATTAATGAGAGGAAATGGTCCTGTCAGGATTGAGGCACTTTCATAAGAAATGTCACAAGGATGATGAGCTCTGTAAAGACTCAATGATTTTCACAGAATAATTCTGAGATAAACGATTCAAATGGTAATCTTTGATTCAAATGATAATCTTTAATTCAAAGATTTATTTGGAGAATGATATTTTACTTCACCCTGGGTCATATAATGTGTATAAGTCAGTGTTTTTTGTTTGTTTGCTTGTTTGTTTTGTTTGTTTTAGTAGAACAACCCTTTTTTCAGATAAAATCTTAATCAGAAATGGAGCTACAAAAAAAAAAAACATAGAGAGGAGCTTTTATGTAAAAGTGTAAAGAAATAAAAGAGAAAAAGTTGCACACCTACAGTGGAAACAGTACTAGAGAGGAGTATTTGCATTACAAATACTATTCACTAGTCACTGCAGGACTTATAATTTTTTTTCTTTTTGATATAATTTAAATGTTAATATGTTGTGGTGCATCTGTAGGTTTTCACAAGCAGTACTCTCAGCCCATGCTGTATACTGACATTTCTTTGCCAATGAGGGTAGGTAAGAGAAAATGTGAAGCATAAATTCAGGGGCAAAGTGATTTGAAGATTAAAGAAACAAGTTGTCATCATTTTTCCTAACTCTAAGAGTATTTTTTGCTCTGATAACCCAGGCTACTTTGATATCCTGGAGAGCAAGGTAAAGAAATTTTTTATCCAGATATTCATTAATACCCTCCAAAGGATGGCAATTATAGTAAGACCTCTGAAAATCATTATTTCTTATAATTTCTAGGCAGAATGGGTACACCAACAACAATAAAGAAAGAATCGTCCTTTAAAACATTTTTTTCAGATATTGCTATGGACAGATAGCCTCCTGACAAAACCTCCTAAAGATCTGAAAATTCTATCCCTGTATCCTCTAAACACCTAGTAGATCTGCAAAACAATTTGTTTGATTGACAAGAGAGAACTATTTCAAATGCCAGTGGGTAGCCTTCCAGCAAACAAGACTACAAGGTTTTTTCCCCCTTACTGCTAATGGCTAATCCTGGCACTGAGCCTTCAGCTGCTGCTTCTCAACATGGGTATCCTTTTAGGAAATGTGCCTGCCACAGCTTGCCTCAAACTGATATGGTGTCAAGATGCAGAGAAAAGAAATGAGTGCAAGAAAGAGACAACTGGGCTCTATTAGCTTCATATCCATTAGAGTACAGGGTGGAGTTATCTGGAAGGGCAGACAGGCCTTTGCCCAGAAAGAAAGTCCATTTGTTCACTCTGATAATGTACCAGTTTCTTAAGATGAAATTTTTGAACACCAAACCCCCACCTCTGTGCATTTCTCTTTTATTGGTATGTTTTTTCTTCTCTGGACCTTTGATTTTAAGAACAGAGGTACTCAGAAATCAAGGACAACAGAATATCTTAACCAATGTGAAGCTTATATAGTTTTACATGCTGTAAGATGAGACCACAGATAACAATTGAGATCCATACACATAAGCATGGTTTGGGGAAAATACCCTGTTGTATGATTCCACAGTATTTGGACAACTATTGCCCTTTATCTCAGGGTTGTAGCTGCTGTTTGCAAACCCTGGTGTATTTCTTGACTGTGCCTCCTAGGCTGAGTCATCTCAAAGTTTTTTCTCAAAAAAAATTAATGTAAAGTATAATAGCTGCCATCCAAAATGGTACAAAAAAGAGTATGATAATACAGAGAATCTGATAAAACAGAGCATATGTAAGTCCCTTTTCTGAAAAGACCAATTTTCTAAAGAAGATTTTGCAATATTTTCTGCATAAATTATTGATATGATACATGTAAAATTAAAATTAGGTCAAATCTAACAGACACTAATCAGGTAAAACTAATACATGTTCATAAAAATTAGAATAATAGAAACTTCAGAGTTTCAAATGCCTGCAAGAAAATAGTTAAATAACCTCAGGAAGGAATACTAACTTTTAAAAGTAATATTTGTCAAATGTTTTTAAAGGTTAGAAAATTGGTACTTGTCAGACCAGAACAGGTGAGAAAATCAGAAATATGCACATTATCTAAAAGCCTTTTAATATGTAACTTCAGCATTCTCCCATTGATATATAATTAAATTCCATTAGGCATTTATTGAAGCCTACTGTTTACCCAGCATTGAACTAGATGTTAGAAATAACATATAAAGTATAAATGACATTTATTTCTTGCCTTTATAGTGCAGTTTAGGACTAAATGGAGGAGACAGAAAGCATCAGAGACTGAATACAAGGTTGAAATTCCTGTTTGGTTAGACTCACTTGGTAAACCAAGTGAGTGGTAAAAGGTACGATGGAAAACCCATCTGCCTTTTTATGCCACTTTGGTACTAAGATGTTAAAAATATCATGGAATGAGTGAGTGGTAGACAAATAGTGTGAACCAAGTCCTCTGGAAAAGTATTAGTTGACATGGGAAGGTCTCTCAAAGGTGCAAACCACTGAGTAAAGCCTGGCTAAGGGAAGAGCATTTATTCAGCTTAGAAAAAAGGAGAAAAGGTAGAGTTGGAACAGACTGATCTGTGGAGATATGAGAGTATTTGAGCAAAGATAGCCCATTGTGAAGATGTCTAGGAAGATAGAGCAGGGACAGAGGAGGGGGACAAAGTAAAGAACTGTAATCATTCCATAAAGGAGCTATGATCCTTGACCTAATAGGTTCCACTGATGTTGACAGTGACACAGCTCTTTGTTTTATTCAGAGTTTCTACTTGTTTTCTGGAATGCCTACATGTTTTATTGCCATTTCACAATGAAACACCCCATAAAGGGTAAATTCAGAGCTACCATCCTGATTAATGTATCAATAATTGTTTAGAACTGAGTGTAGTATTGTTTAAAATACATAGTAAGAATTTGAAGATAAAAACTTGTGGACCTTTGTAGTATATTTCTATTTAGAAAGTTAAAACAAGGCAAGTATTAGGTGGAGGAGACTTAGGCTAAAGCAATGGCTCTCAAAGTGTGCTCCAGGGTGCACTAGTGCACCCTAGAAGATTTCCAGGTGTGACCTATGGTATTCCAGAGAAATATGTGCCTGTTGGGGACCAAAAAACCAACAGAGTTTTTGGAGTTTAGATTTTTTAGGGGACAGAAGTGAGGGGAATTGGCTGTAAACTGACAGTCTGCCCAACCTCCCAGCTCACTTGCTTGATTAGGTTGAAAAAGGTTGTTAAATTGTGGTGCTGGATTGTTTATCCTACCCACCATTTTCCCCAGAAAGACTGGAGATAAGTTTCTTCTACCCTTTGTTTGGTATCAAGTTAAGATGATATGTATGGTGGGGGTTTTCTGCACTTGGTAAAATTCTTGGGTTGCCTTGGAAACATAATCAGAGACCATTGATTTGCTAATGGCCTCACTTTGCCCTATAAATAAAGTAAGATGTGGTTTTTAGGTATGCTTTGTTCTTTCCAGTAGCAATTACAGGGTCCTCCCAACCCTGTATTTTCTTAATTTCGTGTTTTTCTTAATTCCACACTGTTCCCACTTGGGACCTGAAATTACTAGCTGTGTTGGTTCGTGGCATGTGCCCAGATATAAAAATAAATATAGTTACTCTATTATATAATTTCATTACAGAAATACTGCTCTTTTTGTTAACATATCATTATTATATTTATCATTAACACATCATTATATTATTTTTAGATAAATACACCCAAATAAAATGGATAGATTTCTCAAAAAGAAGCGTGATATTGAAGAATTTGATTCTGGAAGTGAGCAAAAGTTAAGTGTAAATAAAATAGGACTTGAATGCTGATGGGCAGAATTTAATTTATAAGCATTTTCCATCACTTAACACTGAACAGTATGATTGGATTAGAAACCCATTTTTGGAAGTTTCAAGTGATTTTGGTTTAACATTAACAGAAGAAGAAGAACTGGCAGCTATATCCACTGATCATGGATTGATAATTAAACATAAGAAGTTGCCTCTTGAAGCCTTTTGGATTTCTATAAAAGAAGAATATGTGGCAATATTTTAAAAAGCTTTGAACATTTTACTACAATTTTCAACATCTTACTTATTTATGTGAATTAGGATTTTCTACCCTCAACACAATTAAGAGTAAAAAGAGAGGAATTCTTCAATTTATTGACAAGGAAATGAGAATTTGCCTTTCAATTAGAGCCAAACATTAGGCTCTAATGTTTCTCATAAACACAAGAATGAAAAAACTTAACACATTTGTGCTGGGACCTGCAGAATTTACTAAATCTTACTAAGAATGTATCTATATATATAAAAAGATAACTTTTTTGTTGTTTTTTTTATTTTTAACCCCTCTTTTTTATGAATTCTAAAAAGCATAACTAAAAAAATGTAACAAAAATGTTTTTTAATGCCAGAATAAATTTAATTTTGTCATATTTATTTTTTTTAATTACCATAAAAGCACACTTGGACTTTATATATTTTTTCTTTAATATTTGACTTAATTATTATAACATATTTCTCAGAAATTTGTATATAGTGTGCCTACAATTACTTGTGGGATTTTAAATGCGCCAAGACTTGAGAATCACTGAACTGAGGTAACAGCAGTGAAAGGGGGAAAGAGACAAATCAGAGTGGTGCCTTGAAGTAAGAATTAAAATTAGAATAAAGAAAAGTAGGTACCCTACACTCCAAATTCTGGGAGAACAGAACTTCCCCTGCCATTGGGGGAGTTAAGAATGTGAGACAAGGTCATCTGTGTGAATAGTCATCGCCCCCTTGACCACCCTTCTGTGTTCTACTGTGTTAACACATGACAGCCGCTCTTGTTGGCTGACTCCCAGTTAGATTCTGCCGGTAGTGGCTCTGGTAGGTATTGGACAGTGAAAAGGGGCATGATGACTTCTTTTTCTTTTTACTGCTTCTTTTAAGAACACTTTTCAGCGCTTCCAGCACTCACATGCCAGCGCCTCTTGTTCAGTCCTGGTTTCCATATTTCACACCTTGTTAAGAGTTCTAGAACCTGGCTGCCCAGAAGCCCCTTGACATTGTCAGTACTGGTTCCAGCTCTGTATTTGTACTTGTGAAGTAAGCAAGTACTTTTGAAGGACGTCACAGCCCTGCACCATAGTTTCAGTCCCTCCTTGGGTGCTAAGATCCTTTCTACACTCCAAGTCATAAAGCAGAGGCTTGTTCCTAACCTATTCCATCACCAATGGTTCTCTTCTGTGACCACAGACCTGCAGACATTAGCCACATCCTGCATTGATTGTTGGATTACATCATCTTCCTTTTTTGTTCTTTCAGCTCCTCAACACATTTGTAACAAGTTACCTATATTACCCACAAAGCATCATTTCTCTTACTGACCAGGTCCTAAGTTATCCAGTACTTGTTACTAACAGTGAGCCAACCAAACATGTTCACTAAAATTGGATTCTTAGTGTAAGCTGCTGAGTTATATGAGTTTAAATGCAAGGATGCCATAAATCCCACAGGAAAACAGGATACTAGTAACCTATGGTATTCACTGGAATTATGATTTCCTAAATTATCAATTGAGATTACTTGAGATGAACTTCTCATAAGAGGCAATAATTTGGGAGAAGAATTGAATGCTACATTGAATTGTTATGATAGAAATGGTGATATTTTAAGTACTATGGGGTGATATGTCTGGTTTTGAAGAATTTACAGACTCAGGGCTTTACACTCCCAGCACAAGGCATGATAAAAAATAATCGTTCACAGTATACCTAAAAGAATCATTTATTTAGTTAGTTATTTTAGTGCAGGGCACATATGACTGAAAAATCAGATTAAAATCAAGTTATACAGGATGTTACATTACAACATAAGTTGAACTCAGACCCTTGTGAAGTGTGTCATTTGAAAGTAAAGATATTGATGGGGATAGAATGGGGACTCTGAGACTTAAAATGAGAACTTTAGGGTGGATAAGAAAGCATCTGAGATATGTGAGCATTTTTGGCCAAGTTAAAGAAAGACCTCCTCTCTTGACCAAAGAGGTTGATCTTCCTTTGTTTAAAGATCCTGCAATAACCTTACTCAAGGCAGTTGTTGACTTGCAAGAGGATAACTAGAATAGTAAACCAGTACCATATTTTTATGGAAATTTCTAAGATTATTGTCGTCATTAAAACTAGGAAAATTTGTAGCAATGATGATACCTACCAACTCCCAATGTTGCCATCTGTACAAAATTCAGATGGGTGTTGGAGAAGAACTGCAGATTATGATAAATTTAATTATGCACTGATTCTAATTGCTGATGCTGTTCCATATGTGAAATCTTCAGCTACAATCTAGGTGTAAGCAAATCAATTCAGATAGAGAAACTAATGATAGAGAAATGCCAGAGTAATTTTCCTCTATCACAAAGGGTCAGCTATATCCTTTCATTGCACATTTTGAATTATGTCAGTTCTCCTGCTCTTTGTTATAATCTGGTCTTCAAGGACCCATATCTAACTTTCTAAATGTGTTTGCCAACATATTGCATTCTTTGGAGTAGTTAAAATAACATTGGTAATCTGTTCCTCAAAGGTTTGGTAAAGAATGAAGTAATGTGAGGTAGTAAATTGATAACTTCATTTTTCCATGGAAATTATTCTAGTCTTTCTACCTTTTTAGTAGTGTGTTTTTGTAAATTATACTTTCCTATAAAATTATTATTTTGTTCTTTTAAATCTTTAACTCTTTAACCACTATCATTGTTGATTTATGAAGTTGAGGTGTTTGGTTCTTAGAATTCAACATTAATATATTTTCAATGATATTGGTTCTTAACATTACAGAGTATTCTTTGTCTTAGTTAATGTTTTTTGGTAGGAATTCTGCATTGACTAATAGATTATGACTCCAACTTCCTCTTTCTTTGTTTCTGTCATGTATAATTTTCATTCTTTTATTTTAAAGCTTTCTGAATTACTTGTTTTAGTTATTTATCATGTATAGCTATATAGAGTATATTTACATATTTATAAAAATATTTTGCTTTATTAAAAAATTTGGAAATTTGTGAGTTAAGTTTATTTATATTTATTGATGTGAGAGATATTTCTGGTCCTATTTTTATTGTATGATTTTGTATTAGGTTTTACTTTTTAAAATTTTTAAATAGACAAATTAGTGTTCTCATTTCTTCACTGTAATTTTCATGAGTAATTTCTTCTAATAGTTATAAAAGTTTCCCTTTTTGTTCTAGTCATTATCTTTATAATTATAATTTATATAATACCCCTACTTAGCTACTTCTTTTGAAAGTAATTATTCCTACTTTGAATAATGATAGAATAGTGTTTCATTTTATTTCCTTTTCTCTACTTCCTAATTTTTGTCGACAATATTAACTTTATCAATATTTACAGTTATACTTTTAAGTACATCTGTAATTTTATCACTGGATTTTTGCCTTTGAAAAATTCTTTTGGCCTGGCCTGTGGTGGTACAGTAGATAAAGTGTTGACCTGGAATGCTGAAGTCACTGGTTCAAAACCCTGGGTTTGCCTGGTCAAGCAAGGCACATATAAGAAGCAACTGCTATGAATGGGTCATTCCCACTCCTTCACCCACCCCTAACTTTTCTCTTACTCTCACCTCTCTCTAAAAAAAAATCAATCAATAAAATATTTAAGAAAAGAAAGAGAAATTATTTTGATACTAGGCTAATAGAGTACCTTTAAATCAGTGAGCTTATCTCCCATGTTGTTTCTTCCTCTCTTCTGATTTTAGTTAGCTGTTTTATTTATACATAGGCATACAACTTTTCTATTCTGTTCTGTCACCATAAGATCTACATTTGTTTAAATCCTGGTTTTATAGTCAAATGTGTTCAATGCTCAACAAAATAAGATCATCGAGTATTTGACCACAATTTTTCCTATTCATCTCTTGGTCTAAATTAATTTTCCACTAGCTTTCTCAAGAAAGACTGATGGTCTTCTTTGTTTTGTTATGTTATTAGATGTTCACAATTGTTTATCTGAGGTCTTTTTACTTAAGAACATCTTGATCAAACAAAAATGTCCTTGGCTTAAAATTACTTCCCTTGAGTATTTTGTAGTTCTTCTCTTCTCTCTGTTGCTATGGAAAACCTATATCCAGCTTGATTGTTCCCCCTATTTGTTTATATCACTGCCCCAAAGTCTTTCTTTATTATTATAGTCCAAGAAATTAAATTTACCAAGATTATTCCCAATGTTGAGTTTTCTGGGTCAGTTATTTTTTTTGAGGGGGCGGGCAAGGGGTGGGGAGTCTAGATGAAGTGTGCCTTACAATATATAGATTCAAGGGTTTTTGTATTGTTTAGTTTTTTTAAATTTCAAGAAAGCCTTTATGAGTTGTATTTTTAACTTATTTTCTGTCGCATTGTTTTTATTTTATTTTTCAGATATTACAGTGAGGCATAATTTGTACATCTGTGCCTGTCATGTAAAATGCCTTTGTCTTTCTAATCTTTTAACACTTTTTTTTATTCTGCATAATTTTGTTCCTGTTTGCTGAGCTATTTTTGAAAGCTCTTACAGGAGTTTTGTATCTATAAAACTATCTGTCTCCTAGTTTTAATAAAGACAGAGATTGTTGGTCTTCTTTAGTGTTTTTTTTAAAAATTGTTAATTGTGAACAATTTCAAAGGAGAGATGATGTCTTATGAGACTATATTTGTACAAGAAGTTTCTCTAAGAATAAATTGATGGTTGCCAGATGGGAACATAGTTCAGGAGATGGATGAAAAAGGTAAAAAGATTAAGAAATACAAATTGCTTGTTATAAAAACAGTCATGCGGATATAAAGTACAGCATAAAGAAAATAATTAATAATATTGTAAAAACTATGTATAGTGTCAGATGGGTACTAGACTTATTGGGGGAACACTTTATAAATTAGGTAATGTCTAAGCACTATGTTTTACACCTAAAATGAGCATAACAATGTGTGTTAACTGTAATGGTAAGAAACATTTTTTGACAGAGACAGAGAGAGAACAGAGAGGGACAGATAGGGAGAGACAGACAGGAAGGGAGAGAGATGAGAAGCATCAATTCTTCATTGCAGCACCTTAGTTGTTATTGATTACTTTTGCATACGTGCCTTGACCATGGGGCTACAGCAGAGCAAGTGACCCCTTGCTCAAGCAAGCGACCTTGGGCTGCAAGTCAGCAACCTTTGGGCTCAAGCCAGCAAACATGGGGTCATGTCTATGATCCCATGCTCAAGCCAGTCACCTTGTGCTCAAGCTGGTAAGCCCATGCTCAAGCCAGCGACCATGGGGATTTGAACCTGGGTCCTCTGCATTCCAGTCCAATGCTCTATCCACTGCACCATGACCTGGTCAGGCTGTAATGGAAAGTTTTTAAAAATTATTTTAAATAATAAAAAATAAAGCTCTCGCCTGACCTGTGGTGGCACAGTGGATAAAGCGTCGACCTGGAAATGCTGAGGTCACCGGTTCGAAATCCTGGGCTTGCCTGGTCAAGGCACATATGGGAGTTGATGCTTCCAGCTCCTCCCCCTTCTCTCTCTCTCTCTCTCTCCTCTTTCTCTCTCTCTCTGTCTCTCCCTCTCCTCTCTAAAATGAATAAATAAAAAATTTAAAAAATAATAAAATAAAATAAATAAAAAAATAAAGCTAACTATTTATGTTAAATCAATAACAAAATAAGGCTGTTCTCTGTAACCACTGCTATCTAAAGTTTTATGAGAGATCCTGGCACGTAGTAAAGAGAAGGGGGAAAAAAGTCAGAAGTTGGGAAGGAAAAAATAAGTGGTTACCACTCAGAAATGTATAATTTTCTGCATAGAAAACTAAAACTAATTCACTTATAAATTATTAAAATGAATACACTTAAAAAAACCTGGAAGATACCACTATAGAAATGCCACTTCCATATCTGTACCACAAAAACAAACAGAACAAAAATACAAAGCAGAAAGTTTACAATTGTAAGAAAACATATGAGATTCCTAGGAATAAGTCTTAAAACTTTAAAAAAGTAAAATATTTGTCTGGAGGAAATTATAAAACTCTACAGAACAACATTAAAGAGACTTACTTAAAAGGGAATCATATAATTTTTATGGTTGAGATGACTCTAATAAAAAGAGGTCAAACCTGCTCATATTGAGCTAAAGATTTAAAGTGATTGAAGGCATATCTGGATCTAAGAAGGGACTTGATAAACTATACTAAAGTGTATATGGAAGAGAAAAGGGTCAATTAGTGCCAACACAATCCTGAAGAAGAAGAAAAAAGTGAAGGGCTTTGTATTACAAATTATCACAATATCAATTTACAGTATTGTTATACAGTTTGACACAGACATAGGGTAGACAAATGCCCACCAGAAACCCTGGAAACATGCCTATGTATATAAATTTGTTATATGACAGGTAGCATCATAAATCAGTGGCAAATTAGGGATGGTTTAACAAATGGTGCTTATGTAACTGATTGTTCATGTAAAAAGAAAAAGAAATATATTGAACTCATGCTTTAATTCTAAATAGAATAAGACTTACATGTAAAAGTATAACTCTCTAAAAACTTAGAAGATAATACAGAAATATATCTGTATGACCTTAGAATACAAAATGACTTCCAAAATATGACACATAAACCACTAACAATAAAAGAAAAGGTAATAACCCTGGCTGGTTATTTGGTTGGTTGGGTTGGTTGGAGCGTTGCTTCCAAGTACAGAGATTGCCGGTTCAGTCTTGGTCGGGGTACATATGGGAGCAGACTCAGGTTTCTGTCTCCCTTTCCCTTCCTCTCTCTCTCAAATCAATCAATTAAAAAAATTTAAAGGAAAAGGTAATAAATACAACACTAAAATTTTTAAAATTTCATTCATCAAACATCATTAAAAGAGTAAAACTGCAAGCCACAAACCGGGAGAAAGTATCTGCAACAGACTTAGCCAATAAGGGTTTGTTCCAATAAATCAAGTTAACAGAAAGAACAATCCATATAGCAATATGAAAAAAGCAAATCACAGAGGACTATGTACAGTGTACAAGTATTTTTGATAAAACTCTAAAACTAGCAAAAAAAAAAGTTTTATTTAGTGATATGTACACTTGAAATACAACTAGTTTTTTTTTTTGTTTTTTTTTGTTTTTTTTTTAAAAGGAAAATCAGCCCTGGCCGGTTGGCTCAGCGGTAGAGCGTCGGCCTGGCGTGCGGGGGACCCGGGTTCCATTCCCGGCCAGGGCACATAGGAGAAGCGCCCATTTGCTTCTCCACCCCCACCCCCTCCTTCCTCTCTGTCTCTCTCTTCCCCTCCAGCAGCCAAGGCTCCATTGGAGCAAAGATGGCCCGGGCGCTGGGGATGGCTCCTTGGCCTCTGCCCCAGGCACTAGAGTGGCTCTGGTTGCGGCAGAGCGACGCCCCGGAGGGGCAGAGCATCGCCCCCTGGTGGGCAGAGCGTTGCCCCTGGTGGGCGTGCCGGGTGGATCCCCGTCGGGCATATGCGGAAGTCTGACTGTTTCTCCCCGTTTCCAGCTTCAGAAAAATACAAAAAAAAAAAAAGGAAAATCAATAAAAATGCAAATCAATGCAGTAGTTACTTCTAGGAAGAGGAGATAGAGGTAGATAAAATAGAAACCCATAGATAAATAAATTAAATGGTATTGATAAATTTTAAGTTCATTACTTAGATTATGCTCCCTGGTGCTTGTAAGACTTTAAAGAAGTCTTTAAAGGTTTTCTGTATGTTTTATACCTAAAATATATATCATTTATATTCTTTTTAAGGTCAACTTCATTTTTTAATTATAATGACACAGAACATGCATAAATTATAAGTGTATATATAGGTCAGTAAGTGATCACAAAATGATCACATCCATGTAACCACCACCCATGATAAGAAATAAAACATTACCACACACCAAATGCCCCCCTTCTAACCACTTTACCTTCCTCCTTTTATAACCTGTCCAAATATATTTTTGTATTTATGTAATTGTCCATATAAAATATCATAAAAAATTTTAAGCAAGAAGAGCATGTTTCTGCTGAAGTCAAATATTTTTAGGAAAGTTTTCAACCTCAACCAGTTAAGAAATTTTATATAGTAAGAGAGGAAAGGGATATACCCTGCCTGCAAATTAAACTAGTATATCCATATAGTTTAAAGGGGTAATATGAGATAATTGTTGTGTTGCCTGAATATTTCCTGGGAAACTCTTATTATAGTTTGGTCTCAAGAAAATCTTCAGTTTAAACCTTTTTCTGCTTGAGAGCTTATTAATGTTTGAAAACAACTATATATATATTATGTCCCAAATTTTTCTCTTTTCCAAACTATCTATTCTCTAATTTCTTTAGTCATTCTTTATGCAAGTTTCATTTTATAGAACTTTGCCATCTGGGTGTTTTCCACTGGGCATATGGCAATTTGAAAAATGCCTGTCTTAAAACATAGTGCCGGGAACTGAATCCAAAACATCATCTGTGCTCTGACCAGTGAAGAATCTACTGGGACTATTATCTTCTTGGTGCTATATTACTGTTAAAATAGCATAAAATTATATTAACTATATATTTTTATATTAGCCCTATAATTGCACTGGGTGCCATAAATAACCAAGTCTACTTTTACATAAATATTATTATTATTTTAACCTCTGTTATTCTATTCCTATTTAACTAATTCAATTATTTTATTATATCTATGTTTAGTCTTGTCTCATGACACAAGACTTCATCTTTGATTGTATATCTTCCAGTGTTTTGATTCAAGAGATTGATTGACATTGAATCATACATACAATGAAAAAGAAATAATCACCTGTATTATTTTAGTTTCATAAATTCCTCTAAGACACAAAAATTAGAGTTACTAAAAATCAGCAACATAGGCAATTTTCCCAAATTAGTTTTATTTAGTGACAGATCCTACACTTGAGCCATCATATTTTGGATCCAGGGTTCTTTTTACTGAACTACACCCACAGTCTTCCTAACACTAGACTGTTCATAATGAATAAAATTATCCTTAAAAACTCATTAACTATAAAGACCTAGAATGATAAAGTGTATCCTGATAAAAATCCCCAAATCACTTGACTTTCATAACTAACTGCTAATAATATTCAGGATTCCAAGAATCATGCAAACCAAATAAATTATAATACATATTTTGATAGCATAAGTCACAACACACATGTCAAGGAAAATAATTAGATCATCTCAGCTTCTGTTTAGGAAATTGTTAAGGTTTCACAACCCTCTTAATCTGTAATGCGGCTCACATGCTGATGTTTCTATCCATTGCAAGAAATAAACTAGGCTGAGGATGGGATATCTAGTCTGGATTTGCTGGAAGGAGGCCTGAAAAACCATGCATCAGAGTCTTCAGAGGCAGTTTTACCAGGAAAAGTGGGACAAAAGTAGTACTCTAGAGCATTGCTTAGAGGGCAAGTCTGTGCACATGAAATGTAACAAATTAGATGTTTTAAATTTTCAGTTTGGTGCTTTTACAATAAATTAGATGTACCTGAATGATTGCAACAATTTTCGATTGTGAGTTTATCAACCACTAGGAAAATAAGGGTGATAGATGTTTCTTCAAATTAAAAAAAGAATAGTTTATCATTTTTTTAAATTTTTTTAATTTTATTAATTTTTAGAAAGGAGAGAGAGAGAGAGAGAGAGAGAGAATGGGGAGGGAGGAGCAGGAAGCATCAACTCCCATATATGCCTTGACCAGGCAAGCCCAGGGTTTTGAACCGGCGACCTCAGCATTCCAGGTTGACGCTTTATCCACTGCGCCACCACAGGTCAGGCAAGAATAGTTTATCTTGAAAACCAAATACGTAGTACTAATTGAAAAGAAGCATCATGTGCAAGAAATAAAAACTAGTGTGTGCCCTTGGTCAAGTCATTTCACTATTCTGCACCACTATTTAGTATCTGTAAACTAAAATGTAGAAAAATTCAGAACTATTTTCAAAGCAAAACTGCAAAGAAGTTCATGATATATGCAAATAAAACCGATGCAAAGAGAGGATGGAAAGCCAATGAAATCATAAGGTCTGGAAGAAAAAGAAAACACACTGGGATCATTCCATCTATCTCTAATGCATTGCACTGTCCTCAATCATTGAAATTAGTACAGTATACATAGCAGGCACTGAAAGCATTATATACCTGACTGGCATAAGCAGTCATGGGTAGTATCAGATTTGTTTTCAGAAAGCAATTTCTGGAAGCGATATAACAAGGCAGTTTGGAAACTTCTATCTAAGAAAGAATAACCTGGACTTGAAACAAGAAGCAGCCTAGGAAGAGCAACTGCCTATCTTTGCCAAGAGCACTAATTCATTGCAGTTCTCTTCTATCCAAGTTTTTATTCCCTAGTTTCATCAGCAAGTCTGTAAGAAAGATTTACAAGTACATAATATCTCTTTTAAAAAAAGAAAAACAACAACAACCTTAAAAAAGGTAAGTAGAGATAACATATATTGTTTTAATTTAAACTTCTTCCAGTGAGCACAATGACTAAATATAATATCAGGCTTCAGACTCCATCAAACCTAGTGCCACCAAACAAATCTGACATTTTGCTCCTACACAAATGAATTACAGTCATCCCCCCTTATCTGCTAGGGATACGTTCCAAGACTTCCAGTAAGTGTCTGAAACCAAGGATAGTGCCAAACCCTATATATACTGTTTTTTACCTATACATACATACTTGTGATAGAGTTTAATTTATAAATTAGACACAATAATAGATAAACAACAATAACATAACAGAATAAACAATTTTAACAATATACTCTAATAAAAGTGTATAAATGTGGTCTCTTTCTCAAAATATCTTACTGTTCACACTTTTTCACTTAAAGGAAGCACTTTATGGGGTCTCCATGGCATCTCCAAATTGCCAGAATCACTGCTTTGGTGCTTTGGAGCCATGTGACTAAAGAGCAAGGAATGTATACCCCAGAGATACACTTGGAAAACAATGCATCACTTCCTGGGCAGGGCACAGCAAAAGAGCGTGATATTTCATCACACGATTCAGAATGGCTCTCCATTTAAAACTTACAAATTGTTTATTTCTGGAATTTTCCATTTAATATTTTCAGACTGTAAGTCACTGAAACCATGGAAAACTAAAATAAATGAAATACAGTATGGGGAGGCTACTGTATTTACATTTTTTTTAAATTCAAAAACTAGTAAGAAAGCAAAATCAGAAATATTTTGGTTGGCTCTCTGATAATCAAAATTATCAGTATATTTACTGATAATTCTCATTCTAATGGCTAGAAAGAGAAATAGAGAAAGAAAGTTTGAATGTGCCAGTTCTATTCACTTTGAGTTTTCTACTTGGTTTCAAACATAAATACCCTCCAGCATATTAACAACTTGAACCCTTCTTATTTGCACTTTCATGATGCTTGGAGGACACAGTCAGAGCCAGGATTCAGCTAGGCTGAATCAGTGAGGTCTGAGCAATTGATATACACTGAGCTTTCAGAAAAAGCCAAGGCATCTATTTCCCCATCAATTGCCAGGGGCACTGGCAGATTCTGCTTAACACCAGTAGGACCACCTGGACCTCTGAGCAGTCCCACTTAATTAAGACATTAAGTGCCTAACATACCAAAGAAAGCTTCCTAAATTCATCTATTTGAAAGTAAAATGAGGATTTTTGAGACCTGTTGAAATTCGCTTTCAGCTCCCTTTTGTATGCAGCAACCTGCACCATGTACAGTGTCAGCCCAGCCCCGCTAACTTTGTTAGAGGGAGGGCCAATAACAACACAGCTGATTATAAAAGAAAGGGAAGAATCTCGGAATGATCATAGAATTCTTATAATGTGCATAGTGTTATTATGGCACTCCGCCCAGGGCTCATCAAAGATAAATGAGGTTTGAAGAGTAAATTTTTTCTATGTTAAATTTAATAGACATTCCCTTTTTCTTTCTTTCTTTCTTTCTTTCTTTCTTTCTTTCTTTCTTTCTTTCTTTCTTTCTTTCTTTCTTCCTTCCTTCCTTTCTTAATTTCTTTCTTTCTTTCTTTTTTTAACTTGGCAAGGGAATGGGAAAGACATCAAAGCAATTTTCCTATAAATCTGTACGAAAATGAATTTCAGAGTCAACTTTTCTGCTTTTATTACTTATGGTGTTTTTATTTATTTTTTGTTTTATTATTTTTTGGAAGCTGAAAGGAACATATTCAGTGCCTTTCAAATTGCTTTAGAGAATTATAATAAATCTATATATATATGAAAAAGTTTATAGAGTTGGGTTTGTTTTATTTTATTTTTTTGCTAAATATACACAACGTTGAGTTCTTTCTCTGACATTAGATTGTTTTTAAATTTTTTCTTCTATTTTTAATACATATTTTATTAGATTTTCTAGATATTTAGTAATTTATAGTTCTGAAGTCCAATGACAGGAGAGACATTTAATATTTTGACCATATAAGCTTTTGTTTTTCCTAAGCTGCTACTCCTAAAATTCTCATCCAAGCTTTAAAATACTATAACAATCACTTATTTTAGTTTCTAAGCCTAAAATTTTGATGGAAAATAGGAAGAGGGAGCATGTCCATTAACATCGCCACATCAGCCTCTGAATGTGTTCCTTGTGTGTGAAATTATATTTTTATGACACTTGTCTGGTTTTGTTTGAATCAGCTCGATTGAAAATCATCTGGAACCCAATTTTTATCTAGTAACTGCCTCTCAATGCACATTACTCTTGCAACTGTTAAAGATTTGTTGGTTCAGCTTTTCAGGCAAGGCTATTTGAAAGCACAAGGGGGTTGCCAGAGTGTTCTTATGACTATATCAAAGTTAAACAAATCCAAAGTTGCTGAGTTACATCAGTGATTAAATCTCCATTACAGAAACTGTATGTTAAGAGAAAGTTCAGAGTTCACAGCTCCCAAAAAGGAACTTAGTGCTAATAACATAATTTTAAATACAGACTAATAAATCAAAATGCTCATGGATTGAAGGACAGTTTCCTTGAGTTGAAGGTAGCCTCAGAAGCTAGATGAATCCTTTTGACCTGAGTTCTGGATAAGAGTCTTAATTGTTCACCTAACTTTCTTAATACTGGATTCATCATTTTATAAATGGTCCACCATTAAAAAAATAAATACCATTACCAGGCACATGTGATTAATACCTAAAATCATCAATCCTCATTTATCTGTTAGACCCAAGAGAATGCTGTCTGTGCTGACTGGAAGAGCCATGGGTCAGAGACAGATGTTTCCCCAGGTTTTCTTCATTTACCTCAATGGCAACTGCCTTACAGGGAAGTAATAGGCACGGGCAGGAACATAGTAAAACTCCAGTGCTTTATATGGGACACCAAATCATTAGCTCAGCAAGGAAAACTTTAAATAGATTAAAGAAAGTCAACCTTTCTTAAGTGTTCCGAACAAAGTTGGCAGCCATTTAGCAGTGCTAATGGAATGGAAATTATCCAGTGGTGGGATTCAAATAATTTAACAACCGGTTCTCTGCCTTAATGACCGTTTTAAGTATAAAATAATAATATACCAAAAGGTAGTTTATTATTTCATGCATTTAATTCTTATATAAAAAACAATAAAAGACATATACAAAACTAGATTATGTTATTAGAGTTTTAAAATATTAATAAAGAAGTATTAAATAATACCTGACAAAAAACAATGAAACTGTTATTTAAGATATTTCCATACTACGTCTTGACTAGTGTCCTCACTTGCAATTTTTTTCACCTATGGGCAGAATGAACATTTCTACAGGCACTTAGAATACACTGTTGCACAAATGAATGTTAAAAAAAGAGTAAGGAATGTAAATTTGTGATTTCCACATTGTGCGGCTGCCCAGGCACTCACCTTAGAGAGAACTCTGATTACAAGTGCCATTTTAACAACCAGTTCACTGAACTCAACAAAAAATTAGGTTTCGGTTCTGCCGAACCTGTGCGAACTGGCTGAATCCCACAACTAAAACTATCCCAAATTTAGGAGAAGGTGGTCACAAGATCCTTCCAGTGCTTCTTAACCCTACCTAAACATTACAACTGCCCAGAGTTCCTGTGACTTAATGGATCAGGGTAGGAGAAGGGTATGTTTTCAAAGCTCTTCAGGTAACCCCCATATGCAAAAATGGAGAACCATCAGATGGGAAATCTATCAAACAGATTGGAAACAGTACAGAAATTTTTCAAGATACAGTTAGAACATTTGTATGCAGGCTCCCACCGTCTTCCCCACACAGAATAGCATCCTTTTCAAAGAAGGAAGTTTTCCAGCGTGCATGGGAAAAAATTATTGCACTAATAAATTGAGACCTGGTAAGTAGGAGAATTTCTAATTTTCATATCATTGCCACATGTAGCAGTGTTACAAAATTTAATATACTAAATTATATATGCACAGAAAATATATTACCTTGATTGTGTCAGTAGCATCCTTCAAGATAACATCCTCTGGGTAGCTGAAAGATATACATATTTAACTGAAGTGTAAGCTTAGTCTGAGTCAATAATCAAAGTAGTCCTGTCAGGTAGTATTGTCTTTCTTAAACAACAACAAAAAGGCTCAGTTTCACAGATATCCTCATCCCCTGCTTCTTTTCTCAAGGCATACTCATTGAGCATGAAATAGTGTGTGGCCAGTGAGTGTTAATGACATGAAACAAGAGTGGAGGGGAATTCTGGTGACATACAGGTCCCCAAGAGTGCATGGATAGCATCATCTGATCTCTGGCAGGATGGCCAACTACCTACAGTTCACTGGATACCATATTTGCTTTGGTTCTCACTTCTGGCTAATGATGCTTTGATGTGGCTTTCATCAACCCCTTCTGCTGACTTGGCTTTTTTCCGTCCTTGCTTTCTTCAGGCTCTTGGGTACCTGCCACATGGGCCATCCAACCTTAAGCCTTCATAATCCACCTCTGTCCTCTGCTGTAGGATAAACTAACCCGCCACACTTTTTGGAAGGCAGCAATCCTTCTATTCCTTCATTTTATCCCTGAAAAATATGATAATTTTACATTTAAAAGCTACCTTATGTTGGAATAAAATAGAATAGCATTCAAAAAATGTAGTACTTGGAGGGCTCTAATTTTATTTCTTTGCTGCAAGCTTACCTCACTTATCAGTCACTTTTTCCTGTCTTTTTTTTTTCCTTTTTAACTTCTATTCTCTTTGTTCCCTAGAAAAAGAGAAATATAAAGGCTAACTAAAGTTCATCCTATTTGGTAGGGAAAGAGGTGAAAATGAATTGCATCGATTTTTGCTTTTGTTTTCTATGCTTTTTCACTTCTCAGTTTGAGAGCCAAAGCACCATGTCAGCACAAGCCTCAAAATGGTTTGCCTGCTTGAGACTCCAGTCTGTTAGGTAAGGAGCAAAGGCATCTCAAAGGAAAGTTAGAAGTGCAGAAGCTACCATGCAGATGACCCATCTGGACACTATCTGTTTAGACAGAGTGGGACTTTCAGAGTTATTTTCTAAAAATACTATTTTGAGGGGAAGCAGAATTTATAAAATTAGACACTAAAATCAAATGACTATTAGAATTTTTAAGGCTATAGTACTTAAAATGCTAAGAAAAAGACTATATTACTATAGTTGCTTATCTGTATATTTTTAAATGACATTTTTTAAACTATAATATTCATTCAGTTTTTCAGAAACTATGACACTTTGGGAAAAAATGTACTTAAAACTTTAGTAAAATAAATGTATAATATTCAATGTGTATCTGCATGTGTGTGTTGTGTATAAAGAAATAAGAGATTAGTCTTAACTGGAAAGATAGGCACTAGACTACAAGATCACTTAATGAGTCAACATCATGAGGCAAATGAAAACCCTTTACATATTTATTTATTTTAAATCACTCCAGGGTATAGATTTAAGCAGTAATAATTAATTAGACTAAACAAAATAGAACACCAATGACCAAGAACAGTTCAATTCAACTACAAATGAGTTTTTAAATATTTCTCACTTTTCATCTTAAAAATTAGTATATAATGTATCTATCCAACCAGCCAAGCAGCTAATGTCTTTTATGCTACAAGTTCTAGAGCCCATTATTTTGTGACTCTGACCTGTGCCTCAATGTCTATAATTTAGAAATAAAATTTTAAAAAAAATTCCAAGCTCTCTCACTGGTCCACAGAATAGGACTTTTGATAAATTGCCTTTGGTTTTTTAACAGATATAAGTTATGTAATTATATATATCGTGTGGAGCAAAAGTCAGTTTACTGTTGTTCATAGAGAAAATACGACAATGATTAATAAATAAGAATACAAGAATAAACTCTGTTTCATGTACTCATAATTGTAAACCTACTTTTGTCCCAATCTGTATTTATCTCTCTATATATAGATAGATAGATAGATGATAGATAGATAGATAGATAGATAGATAGATAGATAGATAGATAGATAAATGATAGATGTTTTTAAATTTATTTCATGGCCTGAGTTTGTAAACATCTCAAAGTAGTTCCTAAATGCCAAGAGCTTACTTAATTATATGATAAAGCTCTAGTCTATTTGTAACTCCATGCTAAAAATATTTTTTTAATACACAACTGGCTACAAAAAACTTACAAAGCTACCAAATGTCTCTGTTTATTATTGATAATGACTCAAATGAAGAATAAATTGTGTTCATTGTGAGGCTCTGCCTTTTGATGTGTCCAGCTCCACTCTAACATTCACCAGAAATCAATTCTAAAGAAAAGCAGACAGGAATAAAACCAACGACACATGACCACAAGATGTACTGTTTCAAAATGATCCCACAGAGTTGTGCAAGCATACTATTGTTTGCCATGTTCATTGAAAAAGGCATAGGACAATGGTATCTATTTGCTACCAAAAAAGAGATTTAAATTCAATGTGATAAGTGATTCAATCATCAAGTCACGGGAAAAAGTCAGGATCTGAGTGGGAGGCTGTTGCAGCTTTTCCATTGTAAGAGATTAAGTTCAGTTCAACAGTCATTGAAAGAAGAGATTTGAATGGGTCAGATGTTTCCAGAGGGAAAGCGAATACAAGGCCCTGAGGTCCTTTCAACAACTATTTTCCACTATTTTTGTTATCTCATTAATTCTGCCAATTTCCTTATGAGGATGCTATGTAGTATATTATTAAGTCTATTTTACTGGAGGAAAGACTCCAGGAAAGATGAAGTGAAATTCTGTGTTTAAAGTCAGATGAGTCATCAGCCAGGCCTGGAATGAGCCACCTATGCACTTTTCACACTAATTTTAGTGTCTGTGGTCTCTGATAAGAGAAGTTGAAGGATGATTGAGCTCTAAACCCAGTTTTCTCTAAGTTGATCTACTTTTTTTTCAAAAATACTAATGTATTAAAAATTAGTCACAAATGAGCAAACATCATGCATGGCTCCCTAAACCAATTAACATGTCAGGTCTAATTTACTGTTAGACAAATAATTTGAAATATTTGTAAGAGAGCAGCATGAGAATTTATTTTCTGCAATTAGGTGGCGATTTCATTAAATTTTTGATATTCCTTGAGGGACTTCACAACTAAAAATGAACCACCATCTTTGATGCCTCTGAATTATGTAATGAGAAGGCCATGCAGGGAATCTACACAGGTTCCCAATCCTAGTATTAGAGGGAAGCTTAAACACGCCATCAGCTTAGTAAACAAATGAACCAAACAAGAGAGTTATCAGGTCATAAAGATCTAAAGAGGCAAAAGCTGCAAATTCTTTAAATTTAAGGTTTTAGAAGGTAACAAAATGTTTTCCTTGAGTGTTAAATAAGTCTTTTTTTCTACTACAATTAGAGCCTGTGAAATTTAATCCTATGAAATGAAATAATTAGTGCCTGTAATTAACATACAGTTCTTAAAAAGGATAGATAAATTACTCCCAGCATAAACAATCTCAAAATCTTTTCACTTCCTTCATCAAGGAAATTTGCCAATTCTCTTATCATTGGATGATGGAAAAACTGGAGGGCACATCAAAGTCTGTGTCTATGTGACTATAGAGCATAGTCTTTCTGTTGTGTGCCTATATGATTTCCTGGGTCTGAACAGCTGGTCATCCAAATCTCTGACTTAAAGAGAAATGAAAGGACCATCATATTGAAACACATTTTTATTATCACTCTCTTACAGTGATGAAATGGTTAGGTTATTTCTTTGGAGTAAGATATTAAGAGTAGGTTGTTAAAATGAAAATACTACGAAGCATGACAAAAGCTAAAAATTATTATTTATTATTTAGATAATTATCTAGTTTAAAGATAATTTAATCATATGATTTGGATATTTTTCCTACAAGATTTAATAACTCTAGTTATATTTTGGGCTCTGAAATTCTGGCATACTGAACAAGTGTATTTTGAGGGATTTGGGAGAAGTTTCAGCACACTCACATGGAAATTTGCAGGAGGCTTAAGTCGAGTGCCAATGTATGTATTATAACTGTACCCAAAGGGAGAATGAAGACCAATAAAAGAAAAAGGAAAGATTTTGAAAATAATTTTACTTACTTTCTACTTCTGCCTAGAGTTGGCCATAGGTATTAAATATCCTTACATTAAAAAAGTGAGTAACATTGCTCATGTTGAAAAGGGAACTCATTGTTCTCTGTGGTTTTCTTCATTTTGGTTCCAATGATTTTAGAATTGTACAGATAAAGAAAAGGAACCAAATTCTATATCCCTTCATATCTTATCTTCTTTCTCCTTATCTTTTTTCTTAATCCCAATGGTTTTCCGTTGTGTCTCACTTCCAAGTCCACAATACCCCTTGTCAAACACATGTATTTTTATGACTTTATCTTCTCACACACGTGTTAGTTTAAGAAAGATTTACATTTATTGTCAGAAAAATAGGGCACCACTATAAATATTTACCTACTTCAAAACCCAAAACCTAAGTCACCAAACTGAAGGAAAGGAAACACACATTTGAAAATCCCCAGCACAGTGTAAATTAGCATCACTCTGCTCTTAGTTTAAACTTTACCTCTTATCTCCCTATTTTTTCCTCTCCTTTTGACAGCTCTAAATAGTTATAGAGAATATGGTTTTCTAAAACTATTTGGGTGGTAAAACCAGCAGTTTCAAAGGTAGAGCAAGGAACATTTCAAGGCAAACATAGTGAACTCCTCGGCTCCTCTTCTTTCAGCCGTCTAAGACAATTAGACTCAGAAATCAAAGCCCCAGCTACATGCTTGACCCAATGTCCTGTTGCTGTGTACTAAGTAGGGCCATTCATTAACTGGCCTTCTGTGCTAGCTGGCTGTGAATGGGGAGGGTTGTCAGGCTGACACTTCTCAGTTCCTTCTTCCTTGATGAAAATTGACCTTGGACATTTCATTAACTCCACCAAATAATAACACATAAAACAATGATCAGATATACTTAGAAATGAAAGCCAAATACAATGCATTCTAAATGAAGGTGTACTATCTATGTCAATGTTACCCTGAATTTACTGAGCTCATAGTGAGTGCTTATGATGCTTTCTCCATTGGCTTTTTTGCATTATTTACTCTTTATCAGACATCAAGCCAGTGCTGGTCATGAGCAGCACTGCCCAGAGAATATTGGACCATGAGTAGCAGCTATGTAAAGAACTGACATTGTTACAGATGGAAAATATTTAATAACTCAATTAATGGTCAATAAAGGAAAGTATAGGTAGAACAAATAAATCACACTGCTTTGAAGAATGAGCTTTTAAATGGTCATTTTTCATTAGTTTCCTTTCTCATTAGGGCTCATCATAAATTCCATCTGGAGAAAACAAAGAAAGCCCAATGACTATCACCAATTTAGTAAATGCTTAATAATGGGGAAAAATTATCAAAGGCAGCTGGCCACCATTGCTTCCCTGTATCTCTCTACACATCCAGTAATGACAAGTTAAGTTCATGGAAACTGTCCTCTCATTGGTTCTGTCCAAAAAGTTTGGAGTCATTTTTATTTTATTTTATTTTATTTTATTTTATTTTATTTTATTTTATTTTATTTTATTTTATTTTATTGAGAGAGAGTGAGAGACAGGAAGGGAGAGAGAGGGTGAGAAACATCACCTCATCATTGCTTTCACTTTTAGATATGCATTGATTGCTTCTTATAGATGCCTTGACCAGGGCAGAGCCAGTGTCCCACTATTCAAGCCAGCAACCTTGCACTTCGCAAGCCAGCGATCTCGGGAATCGAGATGGTGAGGGTTTTTCTTTTAGGGGGGGGGGGGGAATCATATGAATTCTTTCCCTACTCAAGACAGTGACCCTGCACTGACTTATTTGTACTCAGAGCCCCACAACCTCAGGGCTCCAAACCAGCAGCCCCGGTGTTCTGGCTCATCACTTTATCCACTGCTCCACCACCGGTCAGGCTAGAATCTTTTTTTTTTTAACATTCTTTTTCTCAGGCCAAATTCAATTCATCCAGAAATTCTCTTGCCTCCAGCTTTAAAAATATATTCACAATAAGAATGTATCCTGAATTTATATATGAACTTTAGCCACATGTATGGATATAATATGGATATGTTCTAATGCTGGGACTTCCTATTCAATATAATTGATTACTTTTGTAAAAACATTATTCTAAGAAGTCCCTAGAACTTACCAGATGTCTCAAGAGGTCCATGACACAAAACATTTTCAGATCTTCTAATTTATAAGACCTGGAGCCAGCTTCTTTCTGGGAACCGACAGAAAACTAGTGTCCAGACAATAATATTCATTACTTAAATTGTGAAGGAAGGCCTTCTGTTTTGTTAGGATACAAGTCTTGCATTGTAACTTGACTAATTTTATTATTTATTTCACCACTTTTTCAAGATCTTCTTTCTTTGCTGCACAATCTTATAATATTCTTAAAATTATTTATTGCTCTAGGAAGTTTCCTGAGATATTATTAATTTCTAATATAGTTATGCCCTTAATCTCAGTACATGCCTAAAATTCTTGAACAAACTTTTAATCCAGTGCAGCTATGTAAGTAAAAAGAAAGTGAAAATATAATCCTAAACCAAGAACACAATCCTTTGATTCCTTATGTTCATAACTCTAAGTTGAAAATAAAAGTAAAGTAATTTTAAGTACTTTAAATATCTTTTGCATGGTGCCTGTCAGGCCAAGGGCTGCAGCCATCATGGCCATTCACAGACAGGTTCTCATTGAATTCAGGCAGATGGTAAAGAAACAGTGGAGCCAAAAAATGGTGGGCCATCCTTTTATTAAAGTCTTGCACCGGCTGATGAGAAACTTACAGGGAAAAACACTTCCCTCTTCATTCAGAGGTCACAAAGCCCTGACACATTATCTGGTTCCACAACCAGGAGAATCTTCTCTGGTTTCTCCTACAATCAAAGGCCCCACCAGTCTTAGTGGAGCTCCTAAAGCCCCTCAGCTCTGGCTCTCGATCTGCACACCTTTTCTTTCCCTGACAACATGGCTTCTTCCTCAGCACTCTGCATTCTCTCCTCTCGCTCTGCAAACATGGCTTCTTTCTCCTTCTCCTTCAACTCTCTCCTTTCAAAACTTTCTGGGGCTAAAACCTCCCACTAACATTAGCAAAAAAAAAAAAAAAAAAGCTCTTCCCAAGCAGGAAAGTAATTTGAAATTTTACAGACCACATATACCTGGTGCTGCCCAGCCCCCAATGCAAACTATAAGTGAGAAAACGTAAAAATCATATTTTACAAACTTATTTGATCAACAGTGCCAGATTTACTTTCTTGCTTTTTTTTTTCTTTTTGGAGGAAACCTCTTACAAAGGGTGTCTGAACATTACCTGTAGGTACAAAGGGAGCCATTAGCATTTCTTCACTGAATTAAGTTCCCATGCCTCTGCAGTATACAAAGAAGCCTGAAATTTCCTTCAAAAATTTTCACAAGAATAGGGTCTATTTTGCGTGTGGTTTTCATCTGTTAACCTTTCTTGGTCCTCCTTTGTTTTGGGGTGTGTGTATGTGTGTTTAATTTTTTTACTTGTTTTTTTTTCACAGAAGCTTACTTCCCTAATCCCTACCCTTCTCTTCAAGTTTTGTTGTATGTTTTTGTACCTTGCTTCTTTGTAATTGCTCACATGGACTATCAGGTCAAGCTTCTCAGTTTTTCTGTTTTGAACATGTAGTTAGCACATTTATTTTTTTCTATATTTCAGAAGCATCATTCAACAAGATGTGTGTTTATGTGTATGCATTTGTATGTATAAGCTATAAGTGATTAAAATCCCTGTATAATCTAAGAATTATAGAAAGATTGGAAACTACATCTTAGCAAATCATTTGTCATAATTGCTTGGAACCCTATAGTGTGTAAATAGAAAGACTGGTGTTTTTTAATTTTGTATCACATGGCTTAATCATCTAAAAAGTTTCAGTACCACTTAATAGCTTGATATTAAGTAGCTCCAATTTAGCCACATATAGATGTGACATTTATTAAATGGAACAAATTAAATGAACACTTTAAGTAGAGGCTACAGCCACATCTATGATGAAAATGGACAAAATTTTTCATTCTAACCTTTTGTGTTGAGTTAATGTCGAACTCTGTAAAAAGCTCTCATTTGAAAAAGAAAAAAGATTTTTTTTTGTCCTTTCCTAGGCTAAGGATGATGACATTTTGAAAAATTTCATAAAAAGTAGTTCAGCAAGTATTATAACTATAGAGAAGCAAAAGCTGTCTTTTGATAAGTAAAGTCAGGAGCCAGTAAAATGGCAACTGATCCAAGTGTTTGAAAATGTAAGATTTAGTAGCCTTTGCTGAGAACGTGGTACTTTAGCTGCCATGAACAGGACTCAGGTGACAGTGGCCACTCTGTAGACAAGAACTGCAGTCCAGAAATCAGAGAAGTATATATGCACTCCTCATTCCACAAAGGAGAGACTTATTCAAAAATCACATTCCTGATTCCTGGATACAGTTTCAAATAAGCCCCCTGCTGAGATCAGTAAAAAAAAAAAAAAAGACTACAAGTGAGAAGAAAAAAACAAATCAAGACTTCAAAGCAGCCTAAATCTGAAAGTGGATTACAAATAACAGCTGATGCCAACCCAAGAAGACCTAGAAATAACAACTGAAAATTGAAGGCAGACAGCACCAAACCTAGACTTAAACACACCCAAACATACAGACATAATGAGAAGACAGAGAAGTGCAATCCAAATGAAACCACAAGAGAAATCTCCAGAAAAGGAACTGAGTGATATGGAAATAACCAAACTGCCAGATGCAGAGTTTAGAATAATGATTGTTAGGATGCTTGGGGATATTAGAACAACAATGGATGGTCATTATGAACACCTAAATAAAGAGATAGCAAGTATAAAAAAGGACATTGAAATATTAAAAAAGAATCAGTTGGAGGTGATAAATACAATATCAGAAATGAAGACCACAATGGAAGGAATTAAAAGCAGGATGGAAGAAACTGAGGATCAAATTAGCGAGTTGGAGGACAAGATGAACAAAGGCATGAAAGCTGAGCAGAAAAAAGAAAAGAGACTCAAATAGTCTGAGAAAACTCTGAGAGAGCTCTGTGACAACATGAAGAGAAATAACATCTGCATCATAAAGGTTCCTGGAGAAGAAAAGAAAGAACAAGGGATAAAAACTTTATTCAATCAGATCATAGCTGAAAACTTCCATAAATTGATGCAAGGAAGGGTCCCACAAGTTCAAGAAGCACAGAAAACTCCCTTAAAGAGAAACCCCAAAAGACCTACACCAAAACACATCATAATTAAAATACCAAAGCTAAGCAATAAAGAGAAAATATTAAAAGCTGCTAGAGAAAAGAAGGCTATCACCTACAAAGGAGCCCCCATAAGGATGACATCCTACTTCTCAACAGAAACACTTGAGGCCAGAAGGGAATGGCAAGAAATATTCAAGGTAATGCAAAACAAGAGCCTACAACCAAGACTACTTTATCCAGCAAGGCTATCATTTAAAATTGAAGGAGAAATAAAAAGCTTCCCAGACAAAAAAAAAAAAAACTAAAAAAATTCATTACAACCAAACCAATGCTGCAGAAAATGTTAAGGGGCCTATTGTAAACAAATCAAAGTGAGAAAAGAATATACCAAAAGAGGAATACAGCTTTAAAGAATAAAATGGCAATAAATAACTACATATCAATAATAACCTTAAATGTAAATGGATTAAATGATCTAATCAAAAGACATAGGGTAGTTGCTTGGATAAGAAAACAGGACCCGTACATATGCTGTCTACAACAGACATACCTTAAAACAAAAATGCACATAGACTGAAGGTAAAAGGATGGAAAAAAAATATTTCATGCAAATAGAAATGAAAAAAAAGCTGGGATAGCAATACTTCTATCAGACAAAATGGACTTTAAAACAAAGGCTATATAGTAAAAGATAAGGAAGGTCACTACATAATGATAAAGGGAGCAATCCAACAGGAAGATATAACCATTATAAATATCTATGCACCTAATATAGGAGCACCTAAATATATAAAGCAGACTTTGATGGATATACAGGGTGTGATCAACAGCAATACTATAATAGTAGGTGATTTCAATACCCCACTAACATCACTAGATAGATCCTCAAGAAAAAAAATTAACAAAGAAACAGCAGACTTAAAGGACACACTAGATCAACTGGATTTAATAGATATCTTCAGAACCTTTCACCCTAAAGCAGCAGCATATACATTCTTTTCAATAGATCAATGGAACAGAACAGAGAACCCAGAAATAAACCCACATCTTTATGGACAACTGATATTTGACAAAAGAGGTAAGAGCATACAGTGGAGTAAAGACAGTCTTGTTGGGAAAACTGGACAGCTACCTTCCAAAAAATGAAACTAGACCACCAACTTACACCATGCATGAAAATAAACTCAAAATGGATAAAGGTCTTAAATGTAAATCGTGAAACCATAAGTGTCCTAGAAGAAAACTTAGGCAGTAAGCTCACCGACATCTATCACAGCAATATCTTTGCTGAATTATCTCCACGGGCAAATGAAATAAAAGACAGGATAAACAAATGGGACTATATCAAACTAAAAAGCTTTTGCACAGTTAAAGACAATATGAACAGAATAAAAAGACAAACCATACAATGGGAGAACATATTTGACAATACATCTGATAAGGGATTGATAACCAAAATTTATAAAGAATTTGTAAAACTCAACACCAGGAAGACAAACAATCCAATCAAAAAATGGGCACAAGAAATGAATAGACACTTCTCCAAAGAGCACATACAGATGGCCAATAGACAAATGAAAAAATGTTCAACGTTACTAATCATTAGAGAAATGCAAATTAAAACCACAGTGAGATACTACCTCACATCAGTCAGAATGGCACTCATTGACAAAACAACACACGATAGGTGCTGGCGAGGATGTGGAGAAAGAGGAACCCTCCGGCACTGCTGGTGGGAATGCAGACTGGTGCAGCCACTGTGGAAAACAGTATGGAGATTCCTCAAAAAATAAGAAATGGAACTGCCCTTTGACCCAGCCATCCCACTTATAGGAATACATCCCGAGGACACCATATCACCGACTGAAAAAAAGAAATACACCCCATGTTTATGGCAGCATTGTTCATAATAGCGAAGATCTAGAAACAGCTTAAGTGTCCATCAATGGACGAGTGGATTAAAAAGCTGTGGTACATATATACAATGGAATACTAAGGAGCTATGAAAAAAAAGGAAATATTACTTTTTGCAACAATATGGAGGGACCTGGAAACTATTATGTTGAGTAAAATAATCCAGGCAGAGAAAGAAAAATATCATAAGACCTCACTCATTTGAGGAATCCAAGGAATAATGAGAACTGAGGAACGTAATTAAGACAGAGGAGGGATCAAAGGGACCAGGGGAAAAGAGAACAGAGGGAAAGGGGATGATAGGATGGTATGAACTGGAAGGGAAGGGGGGAGGATGCTGTAGGGAAGGGGGAAAAGGAGATGTTGAGGGAAATAGGGGGGAGGAAGGAAGCATTCGGGGTGACCCTAGTATATATGTAAACACAATTAATTAAATTTTAAAAAGTTTAAAAAAAGAATGATCTATTCAGAAACTACATGAACACATGTTAATCCTTTTTAAATTTATTTGAAAAATATATGAGCCCTTTAAAATGTAACCTATTGTATTAGTCCACCACTTCTTCTTTGCCCAGAAACATGAGATTACCTTCTGATCTATAATAATTGCAATGTGTTTCATAAAGCAGGTGATGCCCTGTCTCTGACATACATGTTGAGTGAGTTCAAGTAAAGAGAAGGTGCCACAAGGACCTCAGAATAACAAGGGGAAAGGACATCAGTCTATCTCCACTTATAGGAAAAGGTTGCTCTATATGCAAATTTCTCCTAAAGCAAAAAAAAAAAAAAAAAAATCACATTCACTTGGGTGCCTCCACTTCCTCCTCAGGATAGAGTACCTTCAGGGCCCATCCATAATGCAACCCCGCTATCGTCAAGGGTGTTTGGTCTTGGGTCTGAACACTTGGGCCCCAACACCACCACATATACACATACACCACACAGAGCCACCACATGCTGGTTACCAACTAGACGCAACTTGTTAACTTGTTCGTTAACTATTTGTTGTTGTGTTGTTTTTTTTTCTAAGACCGTTAGCGTCATTGGTTCTTGTGTAATTCAAGATCAGCCTTTGCTTGCTGGACCATAAATCCATTTGTTAATTCCAAGTTGAACAGCTCTCTCCTCAGGCCCCAAACTCAACTCTGGGCTTCTATTTCTCTATCCTTAATTACCTGGGTTCCCCACACCTAAACCAATCTTTATTAAGTTTTCCTCCTGTAATTATTTTAATAATACCTTAAATAGCAGTGACCTCATGCAAATCTTGCAGAATAATTTAGTTTCTCTTAGGACAATTCTTCATTCTTCTTATTTCTACTTTTAATAAAATTCATGTTAAAGTCAATTGGTTCTGAAAAGGATATTAATCTCTTTCTTCCAGAGCCAGTCGCATTTTCACTTTCCCCATCTCTTATTCTGGGCTTTAAAATAAAAATAAATAAATAAATAATAATAAATAAATAAATTAATAAAAAGTCCGATATAGATTTCTCAGCTTCATTGTCTTTAAAACCCAATTAAATTACTATTATTTTTCTCATATCTAAAGAGTGTTACACAAAATCCATCCGACTTAGGGCCAGGCTGTTCAACAAGCTGACCTTAGAAGTTGAAAATGCACTTATGGTTTTGGAAACTAGTCAAATACTGGTAAAGTGCAATGCACTTTTAAAAGTCTCATTAAAACCTATCTATAATAAGAATTTCAGCACATAATTTATTTTCCTTGTGAATTCTAATAGTAATACATTTGGTTATTGTAAAACAAGGCCCACCTGCTCTTCAACTGTGAGTAGTTTGTGGGACTAAAGACAAAGGTATCCCTTCCTACTTCAATTCTGCTTGCTTACTTTGTAGGCCAAGGATTCTCATTTTTTTATTTTTTTTATTTCAAGATTCCTCAACATTCTTTAAAATTATGGAGGGTCCCAAAGAACTTTATTCATGTTTATCATGTTTTCATGTTTATCTATCAGCATGTATCATATTAGAAATGAAAACCCAGAAACTTAAACGTATTTATTAATAGTTTAAAATAATTATAATCCCATTATATGTTAATACAAATAATGTAATTTAATGAAAAAATCACTGTATTTTCCATAAGAAAAAGTTAGCGAGAAGATGGGCATTGTTTCACATTTTTTTGCAAATTCCATAAGGTTTGGTTAATAAAAGACAGCTGGAATTTTGTATCTGCTTCTGCACTCACACTGTTGTGATACCACACACATTGTTTCTGAAAAAGCCTACTGCACACTTGTGAGAGAATAAGAGTGAAAAAGAGAAATAGCATTGCAAAGACATAGTTTTGAGCTTGAGAACCTTCTGAGAGGAACTTGAGGTTCTACCAATGGTCCCTAGACCACACTTTGAAAATGGCTGCTATTTGTTCTATTTAAGAAATCAAGGATGAACAGAGTGAGCAAAAGTAGAAGAGATGGTAAATGCAGAACAACCTACTATAGCTAAGAGAGGGCAAGGTTGTGTTACAGATGGAGCAAATTTGCTGGCGATGAACTGGCAGAGTCATGCCGTGTTATGGGATCATAACATGGGATTGGTTATAAACAGCACTGGGTGACTTATTTGTAGAAGGGATGGGTTATGTGGAATGGCGGAGTGCTCTAGTGAACTTAAGTCTGTCCTTTCTTCTTGGCATTTCTGTAGGGAATGATTTTTACCTTTCCCTGGCAAAGGCTCTCCTATCTGAAAGAATCCCATTTTACCAGATCCTACTGTATATTCTCAAGTGCATGATTTTAGTTACTCTCAGCTCTAAGCCTCACTTTGTCCCTTTGTTCCAATCATATTGGGAAGAGACACCTGTCTTGCATAGTAAACACAAAAATCAAAACAATAACAAAAAGCAAGCAAACAAGTAAGACAACAGCACAAAAGGCCTTTTTATACCCTTGGTTGTACCAAAGAAAACTCTGGAGTATCATCAAGTTTTATTAATCTCCATCTGACAAATTTTAACTTGACATTATAATTTTCTATTGCCTTATTTCTCCAGTCACTGATTCACTGTTTGCCAGGGAAACAGAAAACACCTTAAATAAACCTACCTGCAATGGGAATCAGGTATTTTCCTGGGAAACTGTACTGCTTTCTCTGGCTCTTTGATCATTCTCTTTGTATGCTTTTGATTTGGGGGAGGGCAATGCCAACAGGAAAGGAAATACTTTCTAAGTTTGGAGATGACAGGAGGGCTCCAGCAATATTATGGACCCTGCTTTGGGTAAGTGGGTACAACTCTCTTTCTATAGCCACTCAAAAGTCATAGGAGATACAGCACATATCCTACAGAGTCCACTTGCAAGTATTGGTTTTTAAATGTAATTGGAAGTGAGTTTCTCTTTAAAGCAACGATTACACAGAAGTTTTTTCCTATGGTCTTCATAGAGTGAAGAGAAAAAGTTACTTAACATTTCTTTTCATTAACAACATTGTATGTGTGTGTGTATGTGTGTAAGAGAAAGAGAGACAGAGACTGAAAGAAGAAAGGATGATATTGTTTCCAGGATTAAGAAGCTATGTCAAAAAAAAAAAAAAAAAGAAAAGCTCTACTGGACTAACTAACTTGCTACGGCCATAATATGGTTTGGACTAAGAGAAGCGAATCTTCTGTTGAACAGTCTAATGTAATAAAATGCATTTGGAGGGCTTTGGTTTCTGTCCACTTTTCAACCAGTTCTAATTGGAAGTACTACTCACATAACCAGGGGCATTCAGAAACAAACAAAAAAAGCAATGGATTAACACCATTTTTAAAAGTCAAGAAGTCATTTCTAATTCCAAAGGACAGTTTTCCAGACATTAATTTCAACTAACAAACATATAATGTCTCTCACTTTCTTTCTCTCTCTCCTCTGACATTCTAGTCTTCCCTTTTCTTTCTATCTAGCTCCCTCCTTTCTGACCCCTCCTCTCTCCATTCCCTGCCAATCCTCCATCCCAGCCCCAGCCACCAGTGAGTGCTATAGTGGAAATAAGGGGTATAATATAAATAACTCATTAGTCAGCTGTTCTCTGGATATTTTTGATGAGGGAAATGGAGTTTTAAAAACCTAAGCTGCTGTCAAATGCTCTACCACTTATACTTACTTTAAATGCTCTACCAATAATTGTAACTTCAAAAATAATTAATCATCTTTATAAAGTTATGTTATAGAATTTTCCATAGTACTTGCTACTTTAATATCATTGACTTACTTAGAGCAAACTTGTTGGAATCAAGGGAAATAAATAAAATCTAAGCTGGTGTCCAGTCAAATAAAAAAATGTTCAAATGTATGTCTAAAGTTTTCATTAAACTAGAGAGTTAGAGGTAAGAATTATAGTGTAGATTATTGCAAAAAATCTTTTAGTCTTTTTTTCTAATCAATTAACTTATCTTATGTTGACACACTTGATTTGCCAATTTATCTACCTAACCTGAAAAATGACCACCTTAGACAGAGATATGCAGTGTGGGCAAAAGTAGATTTACAGTAAGTTATACAAAACACAGAGTTTATTCTTATTATTTATTAATTATTGTATTATTTTCCATATGAATAACTGCAAACCTACTTTTGGCCTGCCCTATATAATTGGGGGATAGCAGGCTTTTCTAATCTTTTCTGTTATTCGCTCTCATTCCCACTCATCACTACATTCTCTCCAAACATTGGAGCAGTTCCAACGAGTGTCTAATGAAAGTACGAACCAGAGGTAAGACATCAGCAGTTTCAAGTTAGCAAAATAAAGTTCAAAAATGGGAAGTAATACATAAAAGTGAGAACCTGTCTTCTAGAATTTGGTGTTTTCTCTTCACAATACTTGCAGTGTGTGCAGAGGATTTGCAAAATAGAAACCAGAATATTTTGATGGATCACACAAAATATAAGAGATGACAGAGTTTGCCAGAGGAAAACTGAATATATGAAACATTCAAAATGGGTGGCAAAACCCCCAAATATTGATATATCCTTAATATTCTTAGCACGTCTAGATTTTGAATGAACATTTTATTTTCTTGTCAATGATTCAGAATTTTCACCACCCCTGTTGGCAATGAGGGAGAATCATGCCAAGTGGGAGAAAGCTTTAGTTTAAAGTTGAAGGCATGAAATAAGCACTAAGAAGACAATTGTACACCTGTTTTCAAGAGTTAAAAAGCATCTCAAATCTGCTTTGCTTTTGAAAATTTGGCCAAGGAGTATATTTCAAAGGCCCAATAGCTCATAACATTATTCCCAGGGCTCCGTGCTCTCTGCCTAATTGGGCTTCTACACATTTGCATAAGCATGATACTTCATGATTAATGCATAAGAGCCAGCATGGAGCTCAGTATCAATTCGTCTGCGGAGGCCTTTCCCCCCACTGCAAACAATCATTGTGCCTAAAATATAATCCATCATATTTGTAGGTCTGACTGCAATGTAGAATACCAGACTACTTAAATGCCATGAAAAATCCTTTGTGGAATTGTAAACCTATTCTGTGTTAAGAATTTTCATTTTAAGATGCCCACGGCACTGCTGCCTTGAAACCATTGTGGATGCTGGGAAAGGTTTATCTGCAAATGAGATGTCAAGGCCACATAATTTTTCCTATGTGGCCCAGGCACTGAATACAGAAGGAACGATATTAAAATAACCACCTTATGATTAGTTTGGATCACAAAATACAATAGCTCTCCTCTTGGCACCTTCAAACACTAAGCAAGAGCAATGATGACTTCTAGAATGGGGAACCAGACAGGTAAGGGAAGACATAGTCAACAACGTTAGAAGGTGTGCAACTTCAGGAATGAAATCAATTCTAGCTGAGATGGACTGCTGTATAGGTAAGGAGTACAACTCTCAGTGTGAGCCCTGGTGTTCCAAATAGTGTTGCCTCTATCTTCCCTGCTGGCTGGGCTGCTTAACGAGGCAGAAATCCATTCCCCATTGGGGGACCTGGGAATGTGGAGTTCAACAATATCTCAGTGTGCTGTGGGAAAAAAATACAGAAGACCTTTTGAGAGAATTCTTTCTAAAAGAATCTAAGGGAGAATATTTTATTCAAAAATAATAAATAATTATAAGAAACTAAACCATTTGGAATTCTATGAAATTAAGAGAAACAACCTGACACTTCCTTCCTTTTCCATCCAACCTCCCAGAGGTAAGCTCTTGAATGAGGTATAAATTTTTCCAGATGTTTTATTTTATAGGTACATGAGTATGTTTGTGTGTGTGTGTGTAAATTAGGGGGGGCAAAATGCAAGAATAAAATAATAATAATAAGTATAATAATATATAAATATAATATAAAATAATAGATATAAATATAATAATAATAAATGCAAAGTTTGTAAATAATAATACAAACTTTCCGTGGCTTATTTTTCAGCTTTATGAGAATTCACAAACTTTCCCCACAAAGTACCTTTATGCTCATCTTATTGTCTTTAATAATTTCATGGTATTATGTATGGATTACCAACACACAAAGATTCTCTACCATCAAGTTTGTTTTTAATCTTTATAGATAAATGATACCACATTTTAGATGGCTAGTAACACAAGAGCCAAGACTGTCTTGGTCACTGCTATATTCCTGGTATTTAAATACAAAGAATGGCACATATAAATAAAACCTACAGGGAAATCCCTAGTCTTTTTTTATGGAATATATGAATTTAAAATTTGTCTATAAATTGCCTATTTACCTCCAAAATATTATACCATTTTATATTTACAGAATGTGTATCAGTTACTGTATTCTCTTTTGCCAACAATTGGATTATACACTTGTTTAATATTGTCTAATGTGAGTAATGAGAAAGTGTTCTATTATTTTTTTAAAATCTTAGTAATTTTGAAAAATATAAGGAATGTTTTTAAGGTTATTAGCCATTTGCATACTTTTCCTTTTGACTTTGTTTATATCATTTACCCATTTTTCTATTGGTTTATTACTCTTTTTCATATTGATTTTGATGTGCTTTTTGGTATATTAAGGATTAAATCCTTTTGCTTCACATATATTTTACAAATATTTTTTGCTCAGTGAAAAAATTTCTTTGATACTATTTATCCATCTATTCTTCTATCTTGTCCAACAGGATTTTTAAATATTTTTGTTCAAAATATGTCAGCTACTTTCCTTTAAAGTTTCTGGATCAATTTCTAGAAAAACATTCTCTAGGAAAAAATCAAAAGTAATTCAGTCATGTGGACTTTTAATATGTATAATTTTCACTTGTATTTACATTTTTTACTAATTTGGAATTTATTTTGATATGAGAGAGGGATCTTGATTTATTTACACTTGTGTCATGCAAGCAGATAATTATCCTATTACTGTACATTAAGAAGTACATGTTTTCAAAGATTAGAAATGTCAACAATACACCAAATTCTCATCGGTTCTTGAGGTTTTTTTGGACTTCCTCCTCTGTTTCATTGTCAGCAGGTCTATTTCTACATCAGTGCCATACTGTTTTAATTGCCATAGCATTCATGCTACTTTTTATTTTTGGATACAATTAGACCACCCACATTGCTTTTAATTTTTTTCTCTCAGTAGTTACCCAGATTATATTTTAGAATTATTTTGTCAGATGCAAAAAGTGAAAAATAAAATACTTTGGCATTTTGGTGGAAGTACAATTTACAAAGAATTAATATCTTTACAATCTTGACCTTTCTAACCAAAAATCAAGCTGAATTTTTATATCTTCAGGGGTTTTATATTCCCTTCATCTTTGTTATAAAGTTTTCTTCATGCAGGTTTACATATTTTCAAAAGCTTTTGGGGGGGTATAATTTTTCTCCTTTTTTGGCTTTTGTGATTAAGGTATTTTCTTTTATATCAGTTATTGTTTTTTTACACTAAAAAGCTAATTTAAAATATATTAATTTTGACCTGACCTGTGGTGGCGCAGTAGATAAAGCATCAACCTAAAATGCTGAGGTCGCCAGTTCCAAACCCTAGGCTTGCCCCCTCAAGGCACATATGAGAGTTGATGCTTCCTGCTCTCTCTCTCTGTCTCTCTCTCTCTCTAAAATGAAAAAATAATATATATATATTAATTTTTCAGCCAGTCTCTTTATTAGATATTCATAGTGCTCCTAATAGCTTTTCAGCTGATTCTTTGAGGCTATTTAAGTACATTACCATAAGAAACAAATTTGTCTCCCTTTTTGGAAAGTTTACAGTGTTATTTTATTCCCTTGTCCTCCTTTGACATATTAATATAATAAATGATTTTAAGATGAGCCCCAGCTACCCATGATTTATTACTTATAAAACTATTCATTAAAATCTGTTTTATTTTAATATTTTATTTAACATTCTATTTAGGAGTTTTGCATTGACAGCCATTAATAAAACTAGTTTGTCATTTTCTTTTTATGCCATTTGTCAAATTATGTGATGAATTTGCGTGGGCTTTGTAAGAATAACTCAAAAGCTTACAGGTTCCGATCAAAAGCACAGAAACCACTAGGTACTTCATGCAGAAAGGGAGTTAAAACGGGAAATTGGGTCTCAATACATTTGAAAGGGCTAAAGGAGCACAAGAAATGTTTGAGTCACTGAAATCAGGAAATACAGGAATCAGCCGCAGTGCCTCAAAGGAGAAATATCCATGCCTTTGCTGTGGGCATCACTGCCTCAGAACCCCCATCGCAGCCACTCATGACCTGTTCTCACCAGCCCTGGACCTGCCACCGCTTCCAGGAGCCAGAAGCGGCTTCTCCTTTCCTCCTCCTTAATCTTGCATCAGTGTCTCCACCTGGCAAAACTAACCAGAACCCTGCTAGCAAAAGTCCTGCTTCCAGACCCTTGAAATACTGAGGCGAGCACAGATGGTCAGACAAGAGGCTGGATATCAATAAATAATACCTGGCACATCCCTTTCTCATTTTTTTGGGATTATCTAGATAACATTGAGATTATCCACTTCTTGAAAATTTGAAAAAAAAAAATCCGCTGTGAAGCCATTTGGACCAGTACCTTTGAGGGAACTTTGATATTCTTAATTCCTTTTCATAGATTTTTCCTGCCTCTTCTCATGTTAAATTTAGTAAATTATATTTTCTTACAAAAGCATCCATTTCAGTAGGTCTTAACTCTTATTTGCATAGATTTGTGCTTTACAACTGCTTTATCTTTTTCTTTATTAATGGTTATTTCTCCCTCATTTTTTTTATACTAGCCGGATTAATGCCCTGTTTCCTTGCCCGCTCCCCTAGAGGATGCTCATGCCATTATTACCCCAGAATATGTGAGTAGGTTATGTTACGTTACAAAAGGGACTTTACAGATGTAAAAAGAGATCTTTCTGGATTATCCTGATGGACACAATCAAAGCAACTGAACCTTTAAAAGCAGAGAATTTCTCCAACTAGAATCAGAAAGTGTGGCCAAAGGTGAGTGAGAGAAAATGGCAGTGTAAGAAGGATTTGCCACACTGATGCTGGTTTGAAGGTAGAGGAAGGGGAAAGTTGAAAAGGAATGTAGTAAACCTGAGGAAGCTGAGAGAGGCTCCTCACTAACTGCCAGTGAGGAAACAGGAACCTCAGCCCTACAACCACGAGGAACTGAATTCTGCCAACACTTTAATGGGCATGGAAGCACATTCTTCCCTAGACCCTCAGGGTAAGAGCCAGTTTGTCTGACACCCTGATTTTATCCTTGTGAGTCTTGGACCAGTTGAGCCCACCTGTCCTTCTAACCTACAGAATTGTGAGATAATAAATTTGTGTTGTTTTAAACTGCTTTGTGGTAATTTGTTAGAGCAGCAATAGAAAACTAATACATTTTTAATTGTGTGTGTATACACACACACACACACACACACACACACACAGTGATACCTTGAGATATGAATTTAATTCATTCTGTAACCGAGCTCATAAGTCAGTCAACTTGTATATCAAACTGCCGATACTGGACCCATGCGCCCATGCGTCAACTAGCGGCAGCTTCCCGAATCACAACTCGTATCCTGGAATTTCACTCGGATCTCGAACAAAATATGGACGGAGTCGCAGCTCATATCGTAAAAAAAAAAAAAATTCGTATGTTGGTCTGTTCATATCTCAAGGTACCACTGTGTGTTTGTGTGTGTGTGTGTGTGTGTGTATTTGTGTTTCTTCTACTTTGTCTCTGATTACAATATATAGCTTCATCTGGATTATAGTTTGGTTTTGATGTTTTGAAAATCCAACTCATACTTATTCATTGATTCTGCCACTATTCTTTTCTAGCTCGATAATTTCTGAGGAGTCATTTCAAACTTTGTGTTTACACCTTATATATCATGCCATAACTAGCTTTGTTCCCCTCAATATTATGTTCCTGAAATTTATCCATGCTCTTGCAGTAGATGCAATTTATTCCTTTACACAAGTTTCTAGCATTCAGTAGAATACATCCACAAAGCATTCATTCATTCTATTCCTGAGTGATATTTGGGTAATTTCCAGGGTTTGTTTGTTTGCTTTTAGTTTTACAAAGGATGCTGCTGCAAAGGATCTCACACTGTGTCCAGTGCTCACAGGCCTCATTTTCTCTAGGCACATAAAGGAGTGGGGTCACTGGGATTGTGTATGAGGTAATGCTAGTGGTGTGATTGAGCCAGTTCGCACCAGTTCAGCAAAACTGATACCTAATTTTTTGTTGAGTTTGGCAAACCAGTTGTTAAAATGGCACTTGTAATCAGGGTTCTCTCTAAGGTGGGCAAAGGGGAAGCTGCCCTATGTGGAAATCACAAATTTACATTTCTTACTCTTTTTTAATGTTCATCTGCACAACAGCATATTCTAAGCTCCATAGTAATGCTTATAATGTCCATAGGTGAAAAAAAAATTGCAAGTGAGGATGTCAATCAAGAAGCAATATGGAGATATCTTAAATAACAGTTTTATTGTTTTTTGTCAGATATTATTTAATATTTTTTCATTAATATTTTAAAATTCTTTCTCATAACATAATCTAGTTTTGTGTACCTCTTTTATTATTCTTTATTTAAATATTAAATGCATAAAATAATAAACTACCTTTCAGTATATCATTTTTCTATACTTGAAACATTAGGGTAGATAATCGGTTGTTAGGGTAGAGAACCAGTTGTTAGGGTAGAGAATCGGTTGTTAATTATTTGAATCCCACCACTGGATAGTGCAAACTGTTTTCCAACATAGCTGTATTGATTTACAGTCCCACAAATAATGCCTAAGTGTTTTTAAGTGCTTTAAAACTTTGCCACTACTCTCTTAAAGGTATCTGGTGGTAAACAGAAATCTCTAGTTTTACCTGAGTCAAATTTATTTTTTTTCCCTTTAGATTCTGACCTTTCTATGTCTTTTTAAAGAACTCTTTCTTTACCTAAGATAGTTAAATGATTCTCTTCTATTTTCCTTTTAAAATGTAATAACTTTTGTCACTCAATATGTAGGTCTTTAATCTACTTGAAATTTATTTTTGCATAAGTATAAGTTTGGAGTCCAATTTCTTTCTTTTCTTATGTCTAATTAATTATCCTAGCACTATAGATTGAAAAGTTCAGTTTTCATTACCGATCTTCCATCAAACTCTCATAAATCAAGTTTTGTTATATAGGCTGATCCATTTGGGGGTGATCTATCTATCACATTAAACGTGTGGCCATCCTGTGGCAATACCACACAGCCATAATTATTATACATAGTTATAGCTCCAGTAAGGCAAGTCCCTTCTCTTAGTTTTCTTCAGGAGTATTGTGGTTATTATTCACTCTTTTTTCTGTAGGGGTTCGGAGCTAATCACCCCACAATGTGCCTTTGTGCTATGGGCCACATTAGCTGCAGGCTCAGGAGAAACTTCTGCCTCTCCTTAGAATTCCTTGAAAAACTTGAATTAGAGGCTTTGCTCATAATGGGAGATTATCAGATTTAACTTCTTGAACCTGTCTGTGGGGCAGGATAGGCTTCTATTTACAAAATATCTGCTCTTATTTCCTCTTGCAATGACCCTTAGAAGCTCTCAAGGCACCTTACCTCTTACCTAGCTTAGGATGTCTTGTAAACCACACTTTCCCTTTCTGTCTCTGAACCTCTTGTGCAATTATTTTTTTAAAATAATTGCATATTGTTTCTTTCACCATGCATGTGTGTTAGTCAAAACCGCCCATTGTATAAATAGTTGTTGACTCACTTATGTATGTGGGATTCCAACACATAAGTGTGTATTAAATTTGGTTAGTTTCTCCTGTTAATCTGTCACATGTCTATTTGATCATTAGTCCAGACAAAACAACCTTGAGGATAGGGAAAATTTCTTCCTCTTCCACAGTTCTTTGGTATAAATTCTAAATTCCTTGTCAAATTCTATAAATACATGAGTGTGCACGTGTGTACATGTACACAAATATGCATATACATCCACACAAACTTTAGATTTTAGTAAAATAACATTCACTGTATGGATCAGATTAATATTTTTTTTATTTTATTTATTCATTTTTAGAGAGGAGAGAGAGAGAGGGACAGAAAGGGAGAGAGAGGAGAGAGAGAAGGGGGGAGGAGCTGGAAGCATCAACTCCCATATGTGCCTTGACCAGGCAAGCCCAGATTTCGAACCGGCGACCTCAGCATTTCCAGGTCAACGCTTTATCCACTGCACCACCACGGGTCAGGCCAGATTAATATTTTATCCTTGAAGGAGAGTTCTGTTTTCTGAATTTAAAAGCAAAGATTTTTTTTTTCTTTTTGTAGTGGGAGGAGTCTGTTCTACATTAATCTATTTGTTTATAGGTTAACCAAGTAGTGTAGTTATTTTTACCCAATTTTTTTAATTGGCTTATAGAGATCCACTTTTAGTTCATACTATTTTCCAAATTGCTAATCTTTTTCATCTCATTCTGCATTTATTTAATATTTGCCTTAAATTTTGAGAGTTCCCAGTATTTTCTTTGAGAAATTTTCTTCTGTTTCCAATAGCACATTTTCTCTAAGATAATCACGTTACTTGCAATAATTATTATATTTTCCTTTTTTTTGTAGTTGTTTTTAAATAATTGCATGTTGTTTCTTTCACGATGCATGTGTCTTAGTCAAAACCACCCATTGTAGTTGTTGAATGTGTTTCCCCAACACTTCTTCCTCTGCTTTTGAAAATTATAGTGCTGTGCTCTAGGAGTGGGCTGTGATTATTTTAAACCAATTAAAACATTTTCACTTCATTTGTCAGAGTTATTGGTCAAAGGGATGAATCTAATAATTGGTAGTGAAACCAATTTGTGTCAGTTTTGAAAACAATGTTTCCTGGAGGTTTCCTATCTAGAATGTTTCTCATAATTCTGAGGAAAGTACTAGACAACAACCCTCTTCTTTTTTCTAAAAAATTGTGTACATGTGAAGTGTAGAGAGTTACTGAAGCCACATTGCAGCTAGGAGGGGTAGTCTATGCTTCTGAAATGCAGGGCTGCCTTTGGTGACAGAGTTGAATGCCAAAAAGAAATCTATCCAGAAACCTAGCCTATCTTTGGACTTTTCAGTTAATGAGCCAATAAATTCTCTGTATTGTTTTAGTCTGTTAGAAATCGGGTTTCTGCTATTTACAACACACAGTATCCAACTGTTACTTGGAAGGATGTAGGGAAATCAACCTTGCAGTTCTCCCCACATTTTTCTTCATCTGTTTATATCTTGCCATTACCAATTCAACTCAGACTTTGATTGATGATGGTTTATATCCCATATTCTACTTTTTATTGTTTATTTTTTAAATGTCTGGATCTGTTTTGTGTGTGTGCATGTGTATATGTGTGAATGCATCCTTTTAATGAAATACTATACATTGTGTATGAAAATGTGTAAGACTCCAAATAATATTGTCATCTTCACCATTCAGCTAGAGTAAAAACAGAATGCCTTCATTTCATCCAGGACTGAGCCGCGTTGAGAGTGGTTTTCAGCTTTAGCAGAAGCCTCAGTCCACCTCTGTTCCACCTGCCCCCAGAGTCTTACGGGATAGCTTCCTCCATAGCCTGACTGAGAGCCTGGGGGACTTCCTGGGCTCCTCTTCTTTGACACATTCTGAACCCTATTTTTTCCTTTCCTTGAAACCATGGGACTACAGAAAAACCCACATTGTTTTTAGCACACTTTTGCTTAGCTTCTTAAATTCTAACCCTGAGCAGTTTAAGAATTTTGCATGTTTCAAAAAGGGAAAAACACAGAGGGTCGGGCTCACTTCCTTATGCTTCTCTTCACTCCAGAAATTTGGATCCTCCAGTCAAAGTTGGCTGCTTTGACAACCCTGAATCCAAGTATTGCCTGTTCAGCCCCACATGGTTGTGAAAGCTTTGCGGGCTCCTCTGTCTCTTAGCAGGAGCTCACCCCAGATTCTCAATCACACACCTAGCACCAAGAATCAGCTCATTTCCAGAAGAGATAAGCAAAACATAGGATGTTGGTCTCTCCTCTCTAATCCTAGCCTCTCAAGTACTGGCTGCCTCTCTCTAAGGCCTACAAACAGTTGTTTTTGGTGTTTTATCTGATTTTTTGTCAGTTACTCTCAATGGGAATGCTTACTTGATGCCAGCCAGTCTCTCACAGTTGGCAGTACAAATCTCAAGTCAGAACTTTCTGAAACGCTCCACTTTTTTTGCCTCATTTATTTTTCCAGCCTTATTTCTTAATACTCCTAGCTTCTGTATGTATATCTCAAATTTTTAGAACATAGAATCATGCAAATAATTTCAAACTAAAAGAAAAAAATTATCTGACTTAAGAATTTCATTGTCCAGATGAGGAAACTGAGGCCACAAAAGAATAAGTGGCTTGTCTCAGACCACGTAGTAGAGTTGGTGCTAAAGCTCCAGCATGCATGTTCCTTCCTGTGTAGGAGCCAACAGAGAAGGGAAAGAGCTGAGCAAAGGACTCGAGAAGGGTAGGCTGCACATCAGGAAGAAGTATTGCCATTCCTCTTTCCAGTGAGGAGGATTTGTTGCTTTCTAACACATACCTCTGCTTTTTCTACCACCACACTGTCTCTTCACATAAACTATGATACCCCACCCCAGTTGTTAATTAAAACAGTCATTTCTCAGCCCAAAGCCAGAAGTAATCACCATGCTGAGCATCAGGCTGCTTTTTAGACTGAGAACAAGGAAGCCTGGGTCAACATTTATAAACCACTGCTCCAACCTGGGTTTTAGTCAAAAAGAAACTTGTGTGCCTCAATATTTGATTGTCAAGCCTGTAGGGCTATCAGCAGAACAGTCATATAATTTATTGTCTAAATGAGACACTTTTTTAGAGTGATAAAGGATGCTACTAATAATTATGTCAGGACAGTAAGCATAAAGCAATATTGGTCTGGACACCTTAGTTACTCAATAATTTATCTCTATATTACAAAAATATTCTAATACTTCCTTAAAGTTCTAGTCACTTTCATAAGTAAAAAGAAGAATTTATTGTCAGAGAATGCATTCTTTTAAATTAATAGACTTTTCCTAAAGCAATTTTAGGTTTACAGAAAAATTCAGCAAAAAGCACAGAGAATTTCTGTATGTTCCCTGATTCCCCCCAACTCATTTCACCTACTATAAATGTCTTGCATTAGTGTGCTATGTTTATTATAATTGATGAACAAATACTGATACATTATTATTAATTAAAGTCCATAGTTTTCACATTAGGATTCACTTTTTGTATTTGTACTTTCTGAGTTTTGACAGATGTATAATGCTTTGTATCCACTATTACAGTAACAACAGAATAATTTTACTGCCTTAAAAATCACCTGTGCTCCACCTACCTATTCCTTCTTTCTCCCCTGGGCCCCTGGCTACCACTGATGTTTTTATTGTCTTCATAGTTTTGTCTTTTCCAGAATGTCACGTAGTTGAAATCATACAGTGTACAGCCTTTTCTAATTGGCTTCTTTCCAATCATTTTTTTAAAATGTTTAAATTCTTGGTGGTAAATGAGATCTCATTATCACGAAGAAAGGAGAAGGCATTTCAAATTAGGTGATAGGATTTAAAGATTCCTGTGTAAGAATTTAGGAAAAGAGGAGAAAAGTTCTTTTAAAGAAAATATAAAAAGCAAGGTTCATGGAAAAAAAAAAGCCTGATAAATATTAATTTTAAATTTAAAACATTTGAAAGACAAAAATAAGTGAAATAAAAAGACTAGCCACAGATAAGAGATATTTACAATTATTATATCTAAAGATAGGTTATAATCAAGAATATAACTATGTAAATATTCTCTGGCTCAATAAGGAAAAGACAAGTAACCCAACAGAATAAAATGAGCAAAGGTCTAAAGAAACACAAATAAAAAATGATTTCTTTTTTTTTCTTTTTTTTTTCTTTTTTTTATTTTTTATAATTTTATTTTTAATGGGGCAACATCAATAAATCAGGATGCATATATTCAAAGATAACAAGTCCAGGTTATCTTGTCGTTCACTTATGTTGCATACCCATCACCCAAAGTCAGATTGTCCTCTGTCACCTTCTATCTAGTTTTCTTTGTGCCCTCCCCCTCCCCCTTTCCTTCTCCCTCTCCCCCCTCTCCCCATAACCACCACACTCTTATCAATGTCTCTTAGTTTCACTTTTATACCCCACCTACTTATGGAATAATGCAGTTCCTGGTTTTTTCTGATTTACTTATTTCACTTCGTATAATGTTATCAAGATCCCACCATAAAAAATGATTTCTTGATAAAATATTTAGAAGTTCTCAACTTCACAAACAACCAAGGTTATAAAAAATAAACAATGAAACACTCTTCCAATATCCATTATGTTGGCAAAATGAAGACATTGTAATATGAAAATTCTGGTGAGGATAGATTGGTGCCACCATTTTGATAAGCAATTCAGAATTCCGCAGTAAAGTTGATGATACACATACCTTAAGACTCTTCTTTGCTATCTACTCTGAACTCTCTTAAAAGTGCAAAAGGAAACATATATAGGATGTTTACCATAGCAATGTTTGTGATGGAAAAACAGCACATTCAAGTTGCCCTCAATTAGGCAATGCAATGTAGCTTACTCATGCAATGAAATACTGAACATGAATGTAAGTAAATAAATTAAATCTTTATATAATGATGATGAATTGAAAAAAGCAAGTTTTCATTTATTTAATATTCTAATATTAAAGTGTCCAACTAATACTAGTTATCATAAAGTGCTTAAAAAGCATAAAAACCTATGAGATGCTAGAGATGCTAATTAAGAAAAAAAATTCATCGCACTATATAATACACAAAAGAAATTTAGAATATTATTTAGAAACAGTGATGAGATTTCAAGTCCCTGCTTTTATACTTGTTGGATGCAAAGCCTTGAGCAGATGACTTAGTTGTTAATTTTCTCATCTATGAAATAGAGTGGATCTGACCACTTATGGCTCAGTGGGTAGAGCATCAACCTGAGATGCTGAAGTCCTGGGTCTAAAACCTTGTGGTCACTGGCTTGAGCACAAGCTCATCTGACTCAAGCACAGGTTTGCCAGCTTGAGCACAGGATCACTGGCTTGAGCACGGATGGGATCATCAATATGACCCCATGGTCGCTGGCTTGAGCAAAGGGTCACTGGCTCAGCTGGAACTCTCAGTCAAACATGTATGAGAAGCAATCAATGAACAACTAAATTGACACAACTATGAGTTGATGCCTCTCATCTCTCTCCCTTCTTGTCTTGCTTTCTCTCTCACACACACACTGAAATAAAATAGAATAAATAAAATTAAAATTAAATGGGGATATAGTACTACTAAAAATATTACTATTGTGTTTTTTTTATGAAGTTAGAAGCAGGTAGGCAGACAGACAGACTCCCTCATGCACCTGACTGGGATCCACCCAACATGTCCACCAGAGGACAATGCTCTGCCTATCTGGGGCATTGCTCTGTTGAGGCCTGAGCCATTCTAGTGCCTGGGGAGGAGGCCATGAGCCATCCTCAGTACCCCCGGCCAACTTTGCTCCAATGGAGCCTTGGCGGTGGGAGGGGAAGAGAAAGATAGAGAGAAAGGAGAGGGGGAAGGGTAGAGAAGCAGATGGGCGCTTCTCCTGTGTGCCCTGGCCGGGAATCAAACCCAGGACTTCCACACGACGGGCTGATGCTCTACTGCTAAGCCAACCAGCCAGGACCTTACTATCTTTTAATATCAGAATTTTTGAGTAATTAAATGAAAACATAAATGTGAAGACATTTGGTAAACTAAAATCAAACATAAACATTAATTTTTATTATTGCTATTATATCTTGTAGGTAAGATAAAACTACATTGGTGCATCTTTTTTTCTTCTACATGGGTTCTGGCTAAGATGTTTGTGAATGAAGAAATGATGAAAATAAATAACAAAGAAGATCAAGAAGTTAAAAAGGAATATATTATTCACAAACTATAAATATAACATCAATATATATTGCACATAAGATATATAATTCTATATAGAAGATAAATAAAAATCATCAGGATCTTACTGTTTATTTGCAATTCCAGGCAGGATTTGTTAATTTTTTAAAATTTTTTAATTGATTTGAGAGAGAGGGAGAAAGGAAGGGATAGAAAAGCATCAACTCGCTGTTCCACTTAGTTGTTCCATTTAGTTATGTGTGTGCCCTGGTTGGAGACTGCACCCACCAGAATGATCCTTCATCCACTGAGCCACCTGAGCAGGGCCAATTTCATGTATGATTTAAATTCTTTCACACTATTCTTCACAAATCGGCAAGTATTTTCAATATGTAAAATACAAAAGTGTAAGTTCGAAAGTAAACTTATACTTTTCTAGATCTTAAGAAAAGAATTATAAAACATTTGTAAAATATATTTTCTGTTTAACTAAGTTTTTTATATTTTAAATTTAAAAATAGTATTATAAAAGTTATATTTCTGAATATTTGTCAGCTATGATTAGAAATTCATTGTTTATACCTCGCAATGCATGTCATGATAACATTTTGAAAATATATATAAATATAGATAAGAAAATTAAAAGAAACTGAAATTATAATTATACTTTTGCAGTACTTCATATATAAGGTATAAACCAAAATAAGAGTTGTAGTAGTAGAAATTTGAAAAAAAAAACTTGATTAAACAACAATCATTAAAGAATAACTTAACCATCACATTCACTTGCTGCCACCTCATATTGTTTTTCTCATATCCCCTTCTACTGTTTTGTTCTGGCTTTCTCTAGGGCAATGACCTCAAAAGTCAGCATGTGAACCTCAGGGGTTCTTCTGATGATGATCTGGGGAACAGGAAGAAAATGGTATATTTTTCTATATTTTACCTAAAAATTAGAAAAATATTGAGCTTTATTTTTATGTATCATGTAAATTTATTCTGTACACTTTGTTGATCTGCATATTTAATCTACATGTCAGATTGGCAAAGGAATCTTGCAGGAAGTGAGAATTCTATAACATGGAGTGACTGACATTGTTTTAAGCATTTTTATTTACTTTTAACTTATCCTAAGCATCACATTCCTTAGCAAATGGGTTTCCATATCATCTCATTTCAACAAAATTAGTTTTTACCACTTAACACAGGTCTTAGAAGAATTATTGCAAAAAATAAAAATAAAAACCAACATAAATTATAGTTAATCCTAAAAATATAAGCACAAAGAAACCTCAAGAAATGGGAAGCACAAACCATTTCCTATTTCTAGAACAAGGTCTTTGTCAACTGCATTATGAGGTATAGACAATGAACATCGATCGTATGACAAAAATTCAGAGAGAAAGTTATAAAGACTTTCTGAAATAAAAATGTATACCCCAAAGACCTAAATATAAGACCTGAAACAATAAAGTTCATAGAAGAAGACATAGGTTCTAAACTCATGGACCTGGGTTTTAAAGAGCATTTTATGAATTTGACTCCAAAGGCAAGGGAAGTGAAGGCAAAAATAAATGAATGGGATTACATCAGACTAAGAAGTTTTTGCTCAGCAAGTGAAACTGACAACAAAATAAACAGACAGCCAACTAAATGGGAAATGATATTTTCAAACAACAGCTCAGATAAGGGCCTAATATCCAAAATATATAAAGAACTCATAAAGCTCAACAACAAACAAACAATCCAATAAAAAAATGGGAAGAGGACATGAACAGACTCTTCTCCCAGGAAGAAATACAAATGGCCATCAGATATATGAAAAGATGCTCATCTTCTTTAGTTATTAGAGAAATGCAAATCAAAACTGCAATGAGATACCACCTCACACCTGTTAAATTAGCTATTATTAACAAGACAGGTAATAGCAAATATTGGAGAGGCTGTGGAGAAAAAGGAACCTTCATTCATTGTTGGTGGGAATGTAAAGTAGTACAACCATTATGGAAGAAAGTATGGTGGTGCCTCAAAAAACTGAAAATAGAACTACCTTATGACCCAGCAATCCCTCTACTGGGTATATACTCCAAAAACTCAGAGACATTGATATGTAAAGACACATGCAGCCCCATGTTCATTGCAGCATTGTTCACAGTGGCCAAGACATGGAAACAACCAAAAAGCCCTTCAATAGATGACTGGATAAAGAAGATGTGGCACATATACACTACGGAATACTACTCAGCCATAAGAAGTGATGACATCGGATCATTTACAACAAAATGGTGGCATCTTGATAACATTATACGAAGTGAAAGAAGTAAATCAGAAAAAACCAAGAACTGTATTATTCCATACGTAGGTGGGACATAAAAATGAGACTAAGAGACATTGACAAGAGTGTGGTGGTTGGGGGGGGGGGGAGAGGGAGAGGGGAAGGGGAGGGGGAGGTGCACAAAGAAAACTAGATAGAAGGTGAGGGAGGGTAATCTGACTTTAAGTGATGGATATGTAACATAATTGATTGACAAGATAACCTGGACATGTTTTCTTTGAACATATGTACCCTGATTTATTGATGTCACCCCAGTAAAATTAATAATAATAAAAAAATAAAAATTTTTAAAAATTTATACCCATATCTTTCTAAAGTGTATATTATGCCTTAACATTCTTGTTAATTATAGTAGAAAATAGCATGACAAAAATATTGATTTCTTCAACGTTATGATATCCTTTATTGTTTCTATTTTGTGTATGTATTATGATGTAAACAGCATATAAATACAATGTCCCACAGCATAGTGATAAGTCTGAGGGTATGACGAGTCAAGGGTTTTATTCTGATATAGTATGATCAAAAGATTTAAAAAAAAAATTTTTTTATTCTTTTTAGAGAGGAGGGGGGGAGAGAGAGAGAGAAGGGGGAGGAGCAGGAAGCATCAACTCCCATATGTGCCTTGACCAGGCAAGCCAGGGTTTTGAACCAGCAACCTCAGTGTGTCCAGGTTGACGCTTTATCCACTGCACCACCACAGGTCAGGCCACTCAAAAGATTTTTAAAACAATCAAGGATCTGGTCCTCCTGCTTTACATTCTTTCAATTCAACTTCCACACAACAAAAAGGGTGATTTTTTTTTTTTTTCTGTATTTTTCTGAAGCTGGAAAGGGGGAGAGACAGTCAGACAGACTCCCGCATGTGCCCGACAGGGATCCACCCGGAACGCCCACCAGGGGCAACGCTCTGCCCACGAGGGGGCGGTGCTCTGCCGCGACCAGAGCCACTCTAGCGCCTGGGGCAGCGGCCAAGGAGCCATCCCCAGCACCCGGGCCATCTTTGCTCCAATGGAGCCTTGGCTGCAGGAGGGGAAGAGAGAGACAGAGAGGAAGGAGGGGGGGAGGGGTGGAGAAGCAAATGGGCGCTTCTCCTATGTGCCCTGGCCGGGAATCGAACCTGGGTCCCCCGCACGCCAGGCCGACGCTCTACCGCTGAGCCAACCGGCCAGGGCTGAGGGTGATTTTTCAAATAAAAATATGAGTTGCCTGTTGAGTGCCCATCATATTTTAGGCTCTGTGATAATGAATACTCAACAAACATTTACTGCATAGAGAAATGACTGAATGGGGGAATAAATTAATGGGAGAGTAAAGGAGTATTAATGATGAATAGATGGATTTTGGAATCTTGGTAATTTGCATATTGGTTCTAACAATGAGCAGAAATGAGTCTCAGTGATATGAGCAGAAGAAAAATTAAATAATTGTTTATGTTTAATTTATTTAAAATCAGGGCATTATGTGAGTTAAAATTACTGATTTTGGAGTAAGAATAGGAATCAATAAGCAGCCAATGAGCATTTATCTGAAGCCCACTGTACAGAAGTAAACACAAAGCACAAGAAGAATACAAATTTAAAATATAGCTTTTAAAAGAATGTGCTTTCTTCTACATTCCCATATTTTTTTTCCTATTCTCCAAATAAAATGTTTAGGCTGAGTCCTCTAACAATAATGTGTATTTCTTTCCACCTAATTCATTGTTTCTCCTATTTTTGCCTGCCAATTCATCTATTATTCATTCAATCAATAGTGGTTTAAGAAAAAGGAAAACAAACAATATTTCTCCTGTTTCTGAACTTAAAACCCTGTGGTTTAGATGATAGTCATTATATTTTATTAAAACCCAGTGTGGTAACTGTGTCTTGAAAGGGCATTTTTTTTAAGTATTCAGAACCATGTCAATGGAACCTTTATTCAGCAGTTATATATTATTTCCTTTAATCTGTTGATGTTCACTTAGCCATTGACTCAACAAATATTGATTGAGCACTTGTTATGTGCCTAAACTGCTGAGATGCTGTAGATACAGCAATGAGCAGAGAAAGGCTCAAACTCATTAGCTTTATTTTCTAGTACAGAAGGCAGACAAAACTTTTCAGAGATGTCTGAAGGTAAGATTAGAAAGTAAGCACTCTAGGCTTTCTTCTAAGTTTATTTTCTCCTCTGTTTTTAATTAACATATCTTCTAAACAGATGCTGCTCTCTTATTTCTTGCCAATTAACTATTAAGAGATTTACTGATAACAGTTCTAACTCTACCTATTACATATGTTACTTTTAGTAAAGTCTCATAAGCCTTTATTACTTATGAACAATGGTGGGATTCAGCTGGTTCACACCAGGTATCATAGAACCAGAGTCTAATATTTTGTTGAGTTTGGCGACCTGGTTGTTAAAATGGCACTTGTAATCAGGGTTCTCTCTAACGTGGGCACCTGGGCAGCCACTCAATGTGGAAATCACAAGTTTACATTCCCTACTCTTTCTTAATGTTTATCTGCACGACAGTGCATTCTAAGCACCCATAGTAAAGTTCATTCCATCCATAGGTGAAAATAATTGCAAATGAGGATGCTAATCAAGAAGCAATATGGAGATATCTTAAATGACAGTTTTATTGTTTTTGTCAGGTATTATTTAATATTTTTTCATTAGTATTTTAAAACTCTTTCTTATAACCTAATCTAGTTTTATGTACCTCCTGTATTGTTTTTATTTAAGAATTGAATACAAGAAATAATAAAGTACCTTTCAGTATATAGTTTTTTTATACTTAAAATGGTCATCAGGGTAGAAAAATGGTTATTAAGTTATTTGAATCTCACCACTGCTTTAATGTATTTGGTTTTTTAAGAAATGTTTCCTCAGAGAAGTTCACAAAATGTTGGGAGCAAGCTGGCCAGCTATTTTTTTTTTATTCAGTGAGAGGAGGGGAGGCAGAGAGACAGACTCTTGCTTCTGCCCCAATAGGGATCCATCCAACAAGCTCACTAGGGGGTGATGCTCTACCCGTCAGAGACATTGCTTTGTTGCTCAGCAACTGAGCTCTTCTTAGCACCTAAGGTGGAGGCTATGGAGCCATTCTCAGTGCCCGGGGCCAACTCACTCAAACCAATTGAGCCATGTCTGCAGGAGAGGAAGAGAGAAAGAAAGAGAGAGAAAGAAATGAAATGGGGAGGGGTGGAGAAATAGATGGGTGCTTCTCCTGTGTGCCCTGACCAGGAATGAAACCTGAGACATCTATATGCTGGACTGACACTCTACCACTTAACCAACTAGCCAGTGCTGGCCAGCTATTTTTAAGATAATAACCCACTTAACGGTAGAGGTTGGGTACCTTGGTCAACAGCTTGTGAAGTTTGTCGGGTTACCAAGGAATCTTTAAAAAATGGGTGTCACACATTTATCTGGTATTCAGTTTTTTTCATTTTAGTTAATTATGAGGAAAATCACTTCGTCTTAGACATTCTATGTCCTAATCCATCTGAAAACACAGTGTATACTTTTGACCATTTATTTCTCTTCCACTTGATACTGTTAGGGTTTTACACCAAGCCCAACATTTTGACACATAGAAAAAGAAAACTAGACAGTTTCTACATATGCTCTGAAAAGGTTTATTTATCATTGGGAAGCCACTGGAGTCTTAGTACACAATATAGGTAAAATAGGAAAACATCATTCATTATCACTATCCTTCATATTGCTTAGGTTGAAATCTCAGCCCTATGGCTTACTAGCAACATGACTTGGGCAAGTCACTTTTTTTCAACTTCCTCATTTGCAAAATGAAGAAAATCAGAGTATCCACCTATAAGTATTGAATGAGCCAGCACGTGTCATGAACTGGGAAAAATGCCTGTTATATAGTAAGTGCTATGTAAATGTCAACTAGTCAACCAGGACATGTGCACCATGAGGGCAAGAGCTTTTATTTGTATTTTCTTTTAACTGAGAGAATGCCAATACCTACAACAGTGCCTGGCACAAAATAGAAGTTTAATAAATACTTGAATAAATGAATGGCAAAACAAGCATAATGCAATTAGACATTTGGACATATTTATCTAATGTATGGAGTTATAAAATGAATGGTAGTTCTGTCTCTCAGATTAAACTGGGGACTGTGCTGCTTCAGGGTGACAGCTGAGGGTTCCCAAGACACAGAGGAAACCAGAGCAGAAAGAAAGTGTAAATACTAAAAGAAGGCATTGAATTTCTTTCCTCCCCAATTCTCTCAGAAGCACAGTAAAATAAACACCTTGGGACACTGAGAAGCAGGGAAAGTGGGAGAATAGAATACCACTCCCCACATGGTCACCGAATGCTTGTTCTTGGCAATGATATAAACCAGAGCAGAGTCAGCTCGCGGAATAGAAAGGACTCCAAGTGTCCACAGAATAGGAAGTGTGTATGCCAAGAAAGTCTTGATGGCAGGAGTGGCCTTAAGAAATCATAATGACAGACATTGGCATTTTGGAGCTGCCCCACCTTCTGTCTGAACAACAGCATTCTCCACCTACCAGAGCTCTGCTCTCAGCACCTGATAGTTCTCTTCTTTGGTGAATTTAAGACCCTACTGTTTTAATGCTCCACACAATGAAAAATCCACCTGCATTGCACCTTATACTGATTTTCCTCAGCTTTCTGCCCCATTCAGAGATCCTAACAAACCATCTAGGATAAAATAGACTTGAGTGATAACAAGTTTTTATTGATGACATGATCTCTGCTCAATTGGCACATATCAGTTATGAAAGGCTGGGGGTGAGAGCTGAATATGAAAGAAGCCCTTCCATATTCAGGGAGTCCTTCCTAGGTTCGCAAAAATGCAGGTTAGGTCTGACCAGCCTGCATCTAGGCCATGATCAAATCAGGAGAAAAAGAGGAAAATGAAACTGAGAAGTTAGAATACAATCTAAGAAATAATTCAGGTGAGGCCTGCTAAGGAGCAGAGAATATAACACACACATGTATGGAACCTTGACTTGGTGGTGAACACACAATATAATGCACAGATGATGGGTTGTAGAATTGGGCACCTGAAACCTATATGATCTGGTTAACCAGTGTCACTCCAATAAATTCTATTAAAATAAATAAATAGATGAAGCTGGAAATATATAGTACACCATCTCAAACTGTTCATCTTCTCATGGCAGAAAAATGCAAAATAAACCACTAGGTAAGTTTTGTGGACAAAACTTATATAGAATCTGGTGATTATGAGTTAGTTCTCTTAGTTGCATTTGTATGCATAAGAGAAAAGATAGCTAAATTGCTTGCTGCAACACCTAATCCTAGGAGCAAATATGTTGCTTAGATGCTCCCATGACTTCAATCCCACAGTGCAGAATGAATTAGGCACCCTGACCTGGAAACAGGAACACACCTAAGGCAGGATTCCAAGCTAAAGACAGTAAGGACCAGTCGATGGAAGGCCCACCACACAACCATATACTAGAAAGGTCAGACTCACCAGAGACCATTTTGAATCCTCAAAAGAACCTTGTGAAGTATCATTAATCTCATTTTTCAGAAGAAGAAACAGTGGCTCAAAAAGTTATCTTACTACTAATTGAACCCACAATTTGCTACCTCGTTGTGCAGTCACACAGCTACACAAAGTAGCATCAAAGCATCCCTCCTACCTAATTCAGGTAGATATAATGATAGAGCAATATAATAGAAGTAAAAATACTTAGAAAATTAAACTATACCCATGAGAAGCATTATTATGTACAAACTTTTCTTGGATGGGATGGACATTAAAATCTTGGCCATGTGCAAAATTGTTATTAATTTAGGAAGTTGTTCAACCCTGTTTTTAGCCCCAGGATTTTCGGCTTCTTATGTATGAAGAGGCAAATGAAATATAGTCATGCAAGAGGCTATTTCTTTAATTTTCTGGATTGTCACATTCATTCAGCATGAAATTTTCTACAGAAAGTCAATTTTGGAAAGTTCCAAACTTAATTAGATCTTGCAGTTTTGTGATCTTCATTATAATTATCAAATGCAGAAAGCTAATAAAGGATCAACCTCTGGGCTGCAGGATAACCTAATCTATTCATACCTCAGTGACATACTGAATTAGAATTGGGGGCTGATGAATGCCAGTGCACCAGCCAACCAACCGTAGTCAGCAAATTTCGATACAAACTGAGCCTTGATTCGACCAAGATGAATACACGATATGCAAAATAATCCAATAAAGTTTATCAATAATACATAGGCAATTCAGATGAGGCATACACTGGTGTAGCAAGTCTAATTAAGAACATTTCTGTGATAAACTGAAACCTTATCTTCGGCTATCATGCAATTATTCATTTGATTCTATTGTTACCAGAACAATGAGTTGTGAGCACCTTCCTTATTCATGATTCTACTTCCTGAAACTTATAATTTAACCAAATAATTCATATCACCCTTTTAATATTCCAAAGGCTGTTTCAATACCCAGACATTCTCCTTAATGTAATTTTTACTGGAGACAGAGTGGTAAATTTTGATTCATTTGTTTTGTTTTATTTTGTTTCTTTTTAAGATTTCTGCAGATAATTTTCAGAGTGTTTCTATAACTTTTTGGAGTTAACTCTATCTTATAAATAAATTCTACCACAACACAGCCAAGATTATAGCAGTGCTAAAAACCTTGTTAATGACTTCAAGTCCTTAACATCTTAATTTAGTATCATCTCTGCAGTTAGTTCCCAGACTTTTAATGTTTAAGAGCCAAAGGTGTAACCCAAATATTCTAATTTAACTAAATGTATTGAAGCACATTTATGGAAACTTAGATTCTAATGTTTTGGAAAACTTTGAAAATAGAGGTTGGAGAAAAAAATGCACAATCATTTAAAAATTTACCTTCTTTTCTATAAAGTATATATTCAATATTTTACATTTGAAAAGACTTAGTCTCTTGAATAAGCCACTGAGTTATACATGTATTAAAGGTTTTTTAAAGTGAATTATCTTTAATGAAGGTGCACAGAAAAGTTCAAGCCAGGACAAACTCCTTAATATTTTATCCCCTTGAGGGTTGAATAGTAGGAAAAGGTTAGAAATCCTTGGAGGAAATGATCATGGCACTTTGTCTGTATAAGGATTCAGAAAGTACCGTGCCTAAACTGTTATTTGATTCTATGAAACTAGTACAGTTTGTTTTGTGTTACTTGCATATGTCTACCTATCTGTTTGTTGGAAACATTCTTTTTTGTTGGCTGAAGTACTGCCCAGTTGCCTGTAAGAGAAAAAGAGAGGAGGAATTACTGAAAGGGTTTTGTGAGAAGCTTTTTCAGATGGTGAACACAAGCAGTATTGCTTTGGGGTCCAAGCAACAAAGTATGCCTCAGATCCAGGTGAAGGACTGTTCTTCTATCTCCAAACAAAATCCAATTGTATATACCATCTTGATAAATGAAAGCTTTGAAAGAGAGGAATAAAGTCTCCTTGTCATGGATACTAGTAATCTCATTAATGCTATCAAGAATGGCAAAAATAAACCTTCTTCTGCTGGCTTTGAGAGAAGATGACTTCAGCCAAGAGCACATTGAGTAGGAGTGAAAAAACATGACAGATCTCTAAGTTCACAATCATACATATTGGCTTGAACTCATCTAAATAGAAGAAAATTTGTTGGTATGAAGTGCTGAAATCAGTCAATAAATCTACTTGTGTCTTGAAGCACTTGTAAATGAGCACTACGAGTTAGTTGTCATCTAAATGTATAATACAGGCTGGTTTTATCAATGATTCTAAACCAGATTTTCTTCCAGTTTTTATATATTTTTACTTGAGTAAATTCTAAAAGAAAGCTAATCTATTAGCCAAAACATTTTTTTACCTAGCATTAGTTTCTCCTATAACATGACTTTCAAGCTATAGTTTAATGCTACTCAGAGAATGTGCTTATCATATATTTAAAAGTGTTTCATACTTCTTGTGAATAGGCAAAAACCCCCACAATTGTTTGGTTGTAGTTAGCCTTGCTTGTCATTTCTTTTCTTGATTGATTGGTTGATTTTAAAGAGAGAGAAGGAGAGACAAAGGGAAAGAGAGGAACATCAATTTGTTGTTCCACTCATCCACGCACTCAGTGGTTGATTCCTAAATGTGCCCTGACCAGAGATCAAACCCGCAACCTTAGCACATAAAACAATGCTCCAACCAACCAACCTACTCCACCAGAGCTGCTTGCAATTCCTTGAACTGAACTTATATTTTCCACTCTTGCTGGAAAGAATGTTCTTCTTTTTCTTCTCAGTATATTCAAACCTATTCTATTTAAAGATATTACTTTAAAATTCTACCTCTTCAGTAAAAGCCCCAAGACCAACTGAGGATAAATTTATTCTGTCTCCCCTTAGCTATTCACTTATTTATTCCAAACAGTGTATATTTATTGAGGATGACATTGTGCCAGGCACCCACTAGGCACTCACTCATACTTTTGGTTTATCAGTTTTCTTGTTGTATATCTGATTTTGTCTTCTTCAACTAGATTTTAACTATTAGGAAAGAGACAGCATTGTGCATGTCTTTGCTCACTACCTTAGTGCCTAATTTTTTGGACATAAGAGGCATTCAACAAATGTATAATGGATTTGACTCAGATTTCAGTCTTTAAATAAAAGAAAACAGCAACTGAAGTATATTGCTTTAATAAGGACTAAAAGACAATAGTATCTTTAATTGAGTGCTTCTTGTGTGTTACATTGTTTTCATAAGTGATCTCTATTTCTTATGGAAGTCTATTAAGATAAAATTTCAGTAACCCTGATGTGTCTGTGAGGAAAGAGATACTGTGAGAAAAGACATTGCCCTGGTTTCTTTGCTGGTAAGTTACAGAACTGTCTCTGAGTGAGTTTTAAAAACCAAGAGGATTGATTCTCAACTGAAGAGAGATTCTGCCTCTATAGTTGTCACCATGACAGTTCCCTTTGTAGATGAGCCCAGAGAAATACATCTTAATATCATTCAGAAAATGTCATATTTGTCCTGCTCTTTCTGTTTCTTTGCCTTTTTATGTTTCCTTAGCTAAAATTCCAATGAGATGTATCCTCTTTAGAAAATGGAAAGCCACCAAACAATAAATATCACTCTCATACTATAAAATAAAAACAACTGAATAAAGAAAAAAAATTAATAAAAAGTTCTTTAATCAGTGAATACATGCTAAATAATGGAGTGTATTCTCTATGGCTTTGGTGTAAATTCATTCAAAACTACCTACATATATCAAATTATTATATCTAGGTTATAATAAATGGATTTTATATAATCAAGACCTATACATTGAAAAGAACTGAGACACCAAATTGATTTTCAAACTAGCAATGGTATTCTTCATATATGATAATATAGCACTAAGAAGGAGATTTAAAATAGTACGACTCTTACTAAGCAAAATAATTTGCCATTGCTTTATGATATTTGTAGTGCAGCATTTACAATTAAATGTCAATACATGTAATTCAATGTGTTTCTTTACAAATGGAGACTTTTCAAATGATTTCTCTAGCTGTTGCCAATCCCTGAAGAAACTTGGCCATAAGACCTTAGAGGCCTCAGAAGATCTAAAAAGAATGAGCTGTATCAGGAATAAACTTGATGAGGGGAAAGGGAAATGATCTGTAGTCGCAATCACAGCATCTAAGGCCCACCACCCTGCCAATATTAGTTTATCGGTAGCTATTTATTGTCATAGTGATCCACCATTCTTAACCCTTTGGTATGTAGAGATGAAAAAAGAAAGCTGATAATTACTAATCTTTTCATTAGGAAAATGTGTAGTCAGATGGAAGGTATGGGAAGTAGCTTTCTGGTTGCAAAAAAATCATTCTGATTTGAAGCAGGTCTGTGTCCTCAGTATATCCCCAAAGGAAAAATTGGCAAAGATTAGCAAGAGACCAAGCCCAGAATGAGAGGACTCTGGCAGGATCAGTTCCCAACAGTTTGTCTCTCAGGAGACAAAGGTTTTGTAAGAAAGACTAAAGATCAGAAGTTTTCACCACAGCCTCAGGAAAACATTTAATTCCTAATTCTCCAGATGTTGGAAAGGGGCCTTGTAATTTACTTCTGGACTTGCTATACAAAACTAGATATAACTGATTCCAAAAATAATGAGAAGGGCTAAGAAAAGCAGAAAGTTAGGGATAAATAATATAAAGACTTGATTGTGAATCATTTCTGTGACAGCACAAAATCTCTGGACAGTAAAATATTATAAAAATGTATGACATGCTAGAAAATAATGTCTGTTGCCATTGCTTCTATGCAAAACTTTCCTGGAGGTTCCAGCTAATGCAAAAAGATGAAGGAAAATAGAAGTAATTATCAGAATTCAAAAAGAAAAACAAATATTCTTCATAGATAAAATGATTTTCTATGCAAGAAATCAGAGAGAATTTAGAGATAAATGATTAGAATTAAATTATTCAACAATGATGCTGGATATAAGATAAATACACATAGAACAACTGTGCTCCTGAATGTCAGCAACAGCCAAATGAGAAAATAACATTAAGAAGTATTTCATTCATAAGAGAAACAGTAACCATTAAGTATATAGGAAAAAATCTTAACAAAAAATGTGAAAAACATGTAAGGAGAAAATTTAAAACATATAAAAAGTCAAGAAGGTAGTCTTAAATAAATGAAATTACTTACCTACACCATTGTAAACATGTCAATTCTTTCCAAATTAATCACAAAATTCAACCAAAAATTCCCAAATAAGATTTCATAGTTCACGAAAAGCACAGAAAAGCCAAGTTTGAAGAAGAGTAGGATTAGACACAGCCAAGGACTCATTCTACCATATGTAAAGACTTACCAAAAACTATAGTTTGGGCAAACTATAAAAGGCAGCTTTGGCACAGATGTGGATAAATATGCCAACAGCACAGAAACTGCACAAAAACAAACTGTGCCAGATTGAATTTTGCTCCCCCCTCCAAAAAATTCATATCTACTAGAACCTCAGAATATAAACTTATTTGGAATTGGTTAGCAGATGTAAATAGTCAAGATGAGGTCATACTGGACTAGACCAGGCCCTAATCCAATGACTGGTGACCTATCAGAAGGTCATGTGAGGACCAGAGACACTCAGGGGGAAATGTGATGATGGAGGTAGAGATTGGAGTCAGGCAGCTACAAGCCAAGGAACACCAAGATTGCTGGCAACTACCAGAAGCTAGGAAGAGGCAGAAATATCAATATCCTCCCCAAGGACCTTCAGAGAAAACATGGTCCTGCCAATGTCTTAATTTAAGACTTCTTACCTCTAGAACTGAGACAATACATTTTTTTTTTGTTTTAAACCACACAGTTTGTTGTAATTTGTTTCAGCAGCCCAGAAAACGAATACACCAACAAACACATGTAATAGAGATTTATACAGGGCTGCCACATTGTACAGCTGCAGGGGACACTATTTACATCATAACCTATGTGGTCCAAAACTGTGCCATTCACACAGAATACCTGTGAGTGATCCCTACCCCCTGGACCTGCACAAAGCAGCAGTCCTCTTCATATAGCAAGAAAAATAAATATAGATTAATATGAAAAAGGTTAACTTTTCACTGAAGTGTGCTGATAACTTGCCATGTGAAAAAAGATAAAGTTAGAACTTGATCTTACTCTATAAAAAAATAATTTTAGATGAATTGATGGCCTAGATGAGGAAAGAAAAAGTTTAAATTCTAAAAGAAAATATTAAATTAGCTTTATGACATTGGAATTGAGAGTTATTTTCTAAACAAAACACACAAAGATCTAAAGTCCTGTTTTGGTAAGTTTGACTATATTAAATTTAAATTTTCTGTATGACAAACAACATCATGAGCAACCTGAAAATATAAGCAACTGAACAACAAACATTTCATATGTATTCCTTATAAAAGATTAATGTGAAAAATATCTAAGGAACTCCTATAAATCCATAAGAAAAGATAAATAATTCAAAAGAAATATAAACAGTAAAATATATGAATAGCTAAGTCACAGAGGAAGAAAAATACCATATTCAAGAAAAGTGTTAAACTTATTTATGTTAAAAGAAACACATATAAATACATGAAATTCTATTTTATTCTCTGGGGATTATAAACAATTAAGAAGTCTGATAATACTAATGATTTGCTAGAATGTGCGCACATGCAAATTCTCATACATTGCTGTAGTATAATGGCTATTAGCTTTGATACAATACTCCATAAGGCTATTAGCAATATCTGGTCAAGTTAAAGATGTGCATCTCTATGATCCAGCAAATCCACTGTAAGGTGTCTGTCCTAGAGGAACTTAAACAGGAGCATAAGGAATCTTGTAAATTTTGTACTATTAATAAAAGGAAAATACTGTAAACAATCTAAATGGCCATTACTAAGGGAATGGATAAATTGCTGTATATTTATATAATTAAATATTTATTTATTGTATACTTACATATTGTATATTTATAAATAAATGAGGACTACATTTACATGGGTAAATCTCTTAATGTTGATTTTTTAAAAGGCTGCTATAAAGCATACTTGCTGTATAGCATCAACATGTAAAAATTTAAATGTCACATATTATACTAAACATTACAAAAATATATACTTTCTTGGATAAGTGTATATGTTTTGATGATATAACAGTAGCCCAGAAGGATACATACTAACTTTGGGATAATGTCATTTATTAGGGAAGTAAGCAAAAAATGAAATGAGGTGCCTTAATCAAATATGATATTTTGATTATATTATTAAAATCTAAAAGAAAAAATTGAAAAATGTTAACATGTATAAATTCTGGTTTGGAGCAATACATGGATATCTGTTATACTATTTTCTAACCTTTCAGTGTGCTTGAAATATTTGGTAAACAAAACAGAGTCAAGGAAGGAAAGGAAAAAAGGAAGGAGAAAGGAGGCAAGGCAGGGGGAGAAGAGGGAGAGAGGCAGCCAGATGTGGTCTTTGGACACTGGCAGCTAATTATGGCAGGCACTATGCTTTAGGAGAAGTAGCTTGGTTGTGAGCTCAGGTAGACTTAATTCTAGCCGCTTTCAATATGGACAAGTGAACTATTCCAGAACTCTTTTTACCCATCTATAAAATAGATTAAAATTCAACTGAAAGCATTCTGTGAAGACTAAGTGGTGAGGTATGTAAACTGCCCAGTGTAGTGCCCATCGGGTACTCACTGAGGCTTCATGAATGGTACATTCTCTCTCTTCCTTTAAGCAGTGAGAACAATAAAGTCTGTGTATAAAGTGTAACATCTTAACTCACTAGGTAGAATTGAATTCTTCCTTCTGATGCAGTCTTTTTTTTTTATCTCAGTAAAAGTAATTTTGAAAAGAGATTAAATGCCTTTGGCATGAACAAAGATGCAGAGCATAGAGAAAATTGTAGGGCTTCAGTTTGCACCAAAGTATCCATTAAAAAGGTAGGTGAGAAAGTTCCCATGGCTCTGTAGTTAAGCTCAAGACACTTATTTAAGGAGATCATGGCACAGGCTCATCACCCTTGGTCATTAAAGACCTTACTTTGAAGCCCTGAATGGAGCATGTAGTAGGGTCAATTGTAGACTCAATGACAAGAATTAAAGCGCAAAACTCCCTAATGAGATCTGTGCTTATTCATTGTGGTTCAAGGAACACTGTGGTTAATAGTTTACAGCCTGCAGGGTCAATCCCCTTACAGAAGCAGAGTAATTTAGGCATTCCCTGGGCTGTAAAAACAACACTGTCTGTAGTAGGAAGCTTGGCCCACCCTTTATCATGCCAGGAAATTCTTGGAATGCAGCCAGTATCTGATATTTATGGTTCCATAAGTTTTTGACTCTGAAAAGGCCCTAATTCTGGAAAATGGCCACTGGTCAGTTGTTAACATACAAGTGATATCTATATTAAAAAGTCACCCGTTAGAAGAAGAGGGAACAAAGGAAAATAGTTGTAAAGCCAAAGTATGACTAGTATGCCATTATCCTATAGAATAAATTAATATGCATGTTTAACACACACATATTGAAGCCCTGTATTTGTATTTTTACATGCAGAAGCTAAAGTGATAAAGCAAATGCTTTAACATTTTAAATTTTAAGGAAAATTAACCTTTTGTCTGATAAAAAATTGTGGCATATAGTATTTCTCAAAATAGTGAAATAAAGTAGTCTGAATTCACATAGGCTTATATTCAAATATTAACTCACTTTCTTGGGCTCTTTGGGCTGAAAGAAACCTTGAAAGTTTTTTTCACCCATTCTCTCTTCCCTACATTAAAATTAATCTTCAGGGCAACCCAGGAAATTGTTTACATTATTATTTGGAAAGTGGAAAAAAAGATTTTTTTAAACTTCTTTGGACATACATATCTCCATGTCTAAAAAAAATAATTCTCCGTTTGAAACACATTACCTGCCTTTCTAAAGCATTTTTAAATTAAGCATAGAGAATTACATAAGATATCTAATAACCGAATCAGAGTAATGGTTTCATACATTTTTCAAACGTCCTGTCTCCAAGGTAACCTGTTTCTTTCTGACAGGCTGGAGGGCCAGGAGAAGTGAGAAGATGGAAACATGATGAAGTCACATCCAGAGATGAGGTGGTCACTGGCTGATGGATCGATTCTGACAAGAATAAAACAATTCATAGAAATCAATGTCACCAACCCACAGGTGTGTCTCAGAGTTGCTGCTGCACTAGAGATTGGTTGCAAACACTGCACTGTTTCTCCCAATGACACTAGCATCCAATAGTCAAATTAGAAACTACTTATTAAACCTGAATACCATAATCAAAAGTCACCTAGAGATCTTTAGCAGGTTAGCCTGGTCTACAAAATCCAGGCAAATGATAAAGAATTAAGAGACACCTTATTATAAATAACTGATATCTTACTGGGAGTTTTTGAGATTATTCAAGGAAGTGATGGAATCTGCTCTCCACAGTTATTTGAAAATATTTAAACATCCTGTACCAGGACACTTTTACCTGCAAGGTGGCCCCAGTTTGAACACAATTGATGGGTTATTATAGGCACATTCAAAGTGAAATAACCCCAAACTTGGTCCAATCTCAAGCATTCTGTGTTTGTTGTGGGTTAAAAGACATCAGGCAGGGCATCTCACTCCCTGGAGTTTGTAATAGAATAAAATTCAGTCCTCCGTCCAAGGGAACCCAGAAATTAATGAATTTACACATGTTGGCCTCTTCTTGCTTCAAGCCAGCTTCTACTCCTTACTAACCTAATACCTTACTCCTACTTCTGTGGTAGGCAGTTAGACACGAGCAGAGCAAGAACAATAGGCCAGGTACAGAATGTCACCAAGGCGGGAAGTGCCTGATGCCTAGCAATGGGCAAAATTGGGAAAACAAGAACCTCACCCCTAGGGTAATATTTCTTCCCCTAGCACATTGCTGGTCGTGCTGTTTAGACACACTGAGCTTTTATATTGCTCCTCGTCAGGTGGTTTTGAACCTACCACTGACCTTTTCTGTCCTGGCATGGTGCTAGTAATGTGAGTTAGAGCCTTTCAGAGGGGGAAAAACAAGAGGGCCAGAGAATAGCCCGTAAGCATTAAGCCTCCAGGACAATGAGGTTCTGGTCGGCACCAAATACATCTGGGCCTCAGTTGTGTTTCATTTCCAGCCTCAGAAAAGCAACAAAACAAGGGACACCATGTTTGACTTCGGGATCACCTGCACTGGAGACCAGCACCCTGAAATCACACACCTGGAGTGCTGATGAATATTTTATTGACATCCTCCCCTGGGACCTCCCCTAAAATCCCCAGCCTTATGAGCCCTTAGGAGGGAAGACCCAGCATACTCTCCCTCTGGGGAGCACTGTGCCCCTTTCTCTTCCCTCAGGTGCTTTTTCCTCACCTCTCTTTCTCCTAAATTCCAGCAGCCCTTCTTTTCCCTCTATAACTTGTTTCCTGAGCCTATTTCTTCTACCTCTGTGGCTTCCTAAATAAACTCTTTCTTTTAGTTTGAGTCTTGGCTCTGAGTTCTTTCCCAGCCAGAACTCAAGTACTGACGTTGCTGAATCAAGGCCTGGTCTGACCCTGCCAGTCGAACACCTGGTGCTGTTTTCACCACAGGCCACAATTCTCCTACCACCAGCAACACGAAGACATAGAACTCCCGATCTGAGAGAGCTGGGCTGTCCTGGAGAGAACTGGCCTCCAGAGGCAAAACACTCAATAACACCAGCTCATATTTCCTGAGTAGTCACTACAGGCTGGGCACTAGACCATATGTCAGCACTTAGGTATCACAAAATCTTAGTCAGGGGAGGTGTTACCATTATTTCCATTTTAAGGAGAAGGAAACTGGGACTGAGAAACTAACTTATTCAAGGATATGCAGTAAATAAGGGGTAGAGTTGGGAATCCAACCTTGGAAGTATTACCTCAAAGTTCATGCTATTCATAGCATATTCTACTGAATAAATGTAACAAGGTTTTGCCATTAGCTAAATGTAGAAACTTGGGCCCCTCAAAGTCTCTCTGAATTTCAGCCTTCTGAAATAGAATAATTGTTTTTCCTCTTTTTTTCAAAAGGTTTTACTTAATCTCTGAGAGACACCCAGGGCTACTTAATGGGCTATATGGCTGGATAAAAGAGGGATAGGGAATGGCAAGCTTAAGAAAGAAAGATAAGAGTGAAGATGTTGATAAGACTCTTTTATGTTAATGAGGTGACCTATGGAAAGCTCCTAGATCCCTTAAGAATAAGGATAGGTCACTAGAATAACCAATTATATGATTACAGGGTTATAACTTTCAGTGCCAACTCTCCCCATCCCCCCACAGACCTCCATAGAGAGAAGAGGGGCTGGAAGTGGAATCAATCACTAATGGCTAATGACTAAATCAATTATGCCTATATAATCAACACCAAGAGAATGGACTTCAAAGATCTTGTGGGTTGGAACACATGGAGTTGTGGAGAGAGTGGCACCCTTAGGGAAAGCATGGAAGCTCTGAGCCCCTTCCCATACCTTGCTCTATGCATCAAGTGATGCATAGAGTGCTCCTGAGTTATATGCCTGTATAATAAACAAGTGATCTAGTAAGTAAAATGTTTATCTGAGTTCTATGAATCAGTCAAATAAATTAATCAGACGAAAGGCAGGGTTTGTGGGAACTTCTGGTCAAAAGCACAAGTTGAAGGCAGTGTTGTCACACTGATCCCTGAACTGTGGAATTCCATGCTATCTCTTGGTAGATGGTGTCAGAGTTGATTTTAATTGTAGGACACCAGCTATCCAAAAGACTATTCTTAGCAGTGGGAATATCATGTACAAAAGCCCTCAAAACAGGATGTATCTCAAGTAGGAAACAAAGGGTACAAAGTTGTAGGTTTCTGAAGGTTCTTCTGGGAAGTTGGGATTCAAGTCTATCTTATCCTATTATTTTAAAAAATATTTATCTATTGCCTAAATTTATCAATGCAAACTAGAAAGACCAGATTCTTCTAAACAGTAACACAAAGTGTCTGGTATGGAAATGTAGAGAAATAAAAATTGAAGATGAATGTGAAATGCTTTGTGAAGCTAGTTTCAGACCAGTTTAAGTTATTGCTGTTAGTGTTTGTTATGTTTTGTTCTTGCCCTTCTTTTTCATTGGAGGAAATACACAGACTGAGGTGGCTGGAGGTGGGAGGACACATTACTCCAAGAAGGAGCCCTAAAGGTGTGTGGAGCTCTATGCCAAGCCCCTAAAACCTTCGTAATTCATTCAACAAACTTCTATTAAATGTGTGACAGTGGCCAACACCAACTGGTTCCTCACTCTTTGCTAATGGTACCCTGATATTTTTGTGTGACATCATATCCTCTGGCCCAAACAGAGTACTCAGTTCCACAGTTCCCTTGCCTCCTTTCCAGGTGGGAAAAACCATATGACCCTGTTTTGGACAACAAGATGTAAATGGAAGATTTCCTGGAAAAAGTGGGCTTACCTAATATAAAACTGCCTTGTAGACCTCCAGATATAAGGGACACAGCTAAATGGGACCCCCACTGCTGTGCTTTAAGAGCCATCTCAGGGTTTCCTAGAAGTCCATGATGCTCCCTTTGGTTGCTTCCAGCCAATGACTGGGTGCAGTGGAGTGGGAGACGGATGCAGCCCATTTCTGGGAAACTCAGAAATCCTCTGATGGGTGTCTCTAAACAAGGGCTTCCTGAGAGTCTTGCCAATCAATATCACAGTCCAAGATGCAGCCACTTAGCTTTCTTCTCTGTCTCACTTGGTGTCAGAGTTGTATTGTAGTATGAAAATTCTCCTAGCCCCTCTTGGCTCCTTCCTACTTTCCTTACAGGTGGTTCATGTTGAATACTCTCTTAGCATCTGCTTCTCAGAGGACCTAGACTGATATGGAAAATATGCAATGTGTATAATGTTACAGAATATTTCCAAGACATATTGTCAAATAAAAAAAAATTAAGGTTCAGACAGTATGAAAAATACGCTACCTATTGTGTTAAAATGAAGAGAAAAACAGAATTTAAATGTGTACTTGTTTTTATATGCAAATATAGTGATTATTTATGAATGTGGGTTACAGCAGGACCTGGAAGACAGAGGGAAGATGGAGAGGAGAAGGAGATGGTTTTTTAATTCTATACCTTTTACACATATTTTTGCTTTTAAAGTATACAATTTTTTAAAAGGAAAGAGTCAGTATCTATGGAAACTAATACAGATTTTATGGTTTCTGGTTCTTCTGGAATGTGTGACACATATTCTTAATAAAGTAAATTAAGAGTTGGAAAGCTTTTTTTAAGTTATAAGAAGACATCAATTATTCAACTCAGTTGCACACTAGAGCCCCAAAGTTGCAACACTCCTTATGAGGCTGAGAAAACTATTTAACACCCTCCTAACAGGGTGCTGCCACTACTCACATTACACACAGGGCCTCGATTCAGTATCTGAAACTAACATCTTCTGAATTGATTCCTGCCTACATTTAAATATATAACCATACATCATTTCATCTTAATTCATTCCAAAGATGACCTCAATCAATTTCCACTCAAGGAGATGGTCATTTAATAAGAAGAATTGTTGCCTGATCAGGCGGTGGCGCAGTAAATAAAGCATTGGATTGGAATGTGGAGGACCCAGGTTTGAAACCCCGAGGTCACTGGCTTGAGCAAAGGGTCACTCAGTCTGCTGTTACCCTCCAGTCAAGGCACATATGAGAAAGCAATCAATGAACAACTAAGGTGCCGCAACAAAAACTTAATGCTTCTCATCTCTTTTTCTCCTGTCTTTTTGTTGCTATCTCTACCTCCCTCTGTCTCTCTCTGTCTCTGTCACAAAAATAATAATACAGCAATAATAATAAGAAGAAGCATTGTTGCTTTCCCTGCTAGACACATCATCAGGAGCCATAAGATGGGCTTTCTCATGGGCCTTCTTATATACCTAAAACCAGTTTGCAAGATTATGAGACTTCTAAGAATGGAAGCCAAATTATTAAAAATAATGCTTTATTAATATGTTTGATAAAAGTAATATGAAGACTTGATAAGTGAAATATATTTCAGTGATAGGCAGTTTTTGGGGGAAACTATGATCTTGCTTGCCATTTCATACTGGGATTGATAAAATTTATTTGATTATGATGTCAGTAGAACAGCTTATATATTTGAGCTTAAATCTTTCAAAATTTTAAAAAATTCAGAAATTCTTCTAATATATTTGGGAGAAGAGATGGCAAATAATTTTAAGAGTAAAGATATATAAAATTTAGACTATAAAATAGTGCTTTTGCCAAGCCTCCAAAAATTATGTCATGCCTTCAAGCATGAATCTGTGTATTCCAGAGTAGCCATGTTCTGCAAAGAAAATGTTACCATTTAGCACCCATTTTCCTATTATGGTAATTTTGATGAGAATTTAAGAGACTTTCTTGGGGATAACACTGGGAATAAAGGTTACTCTTTGAAGAGATCCTACTATGTTCTAGGTGTTAGGGACTCTGCATATACACTGCTCACAAAAATTAAGGGATATTTTATAGCTTCATATTTATTTTGAAATATTTCCTAATTTTTGTGAGCAGTGTATTATATCCAAATTTTGGAACTACTTTATCAGCTAGATGTTAGTGTCTTCCCCCTTTTTTTACAGATTGAAGTTCTGAAATCAAGTAACTCAAAAGGGAGAAAATAAGGTTTCAAGCCCAAGGTAGTCTGGCTGCAAAGCCCCAGCTCTTCCCCATGTGTGCATTCCCTCACTACACAGACAAGGAGAGGACCCCTCCCAGTACTTGCCACAAAGCACATGGCTGGTGATTGTTAGTGTCCTCGGTCCTTGTGCATTATTTTCTAGCCTCAGAGTTTACCCATCTGTCTTGAATTGCCCACATCATTATGTATCTATTCACCGCAATTGCATTTGTGGTGGATCAAAGGAAGCCAAGCAAGAGAATGTGTCCTCTTCCATGCCATTCGAATCATCTTTTCCAACCAGTACCATCGAGTCTTGCTCTTCGAGGAAAGGTCTTCACACTGTAGGGAAGACAGCTTGCCTGGTGGTTCTGTTCATGTTCAAATAGCCAAAATGTTATACTAATATAATGTTATAGTAATTAAATATATAGAAATATAGAAAAATATGGAATATATATAGAAATAAATTAGGATATAATATTAAAAGCCATTAAAGCAAGTAAATAAGGCTATACTGTCTGGATAGGAATTAATCTAGTGTGTACAGATATGATAGGAAACCGTGCCTTACACGCAGGGCCCAGTTAGTGTGTGTGTGAAGTTATATATAGATAAAAAGTGGCTTGATGTTATAACTCTGTAGGTTAACATAAACAAGAAGCTTCCTTAGGAACACCTCAAAAGTGGCTTGATGTGACATTTTCTTAGATTAACATAAAAAGGATTCCCTACAATCAACTCCCCAAAAGGTGGTTTGAGGTGATAATCCTGTAGATTGACACCTGTTAGAAGGTGTTGGCCAGAAAAGGTACTAAAGCTAAGGCCTATCCCTTGCTGTGGTAGTCGCCCAGACTACAACGTTGAACATGGACTATCTCCACACAGCTCTGACCAAGGACAGCCGAGAGGAGCACGCCGACAGGGTCCCCTTAAGCTGTACCCAGGCACGCCAAAAGGATTTGTGAGTAATAAACTGCCTGTGTGATTCTTGCAACTAACCTGCGTGTTGGTCATGTCTTTCCTCCAGTGGCAGTCGGGTCTTGTTACTGATAAGTAGCATCCTCATAGCCTCCTCAAGAGTAGTCTTGACATCGGAACATTTACAGCAAAATGGTGGGATCTTGATAACATGATACGAAGCGAAATAAGTAAATCAGAAAAAAACAGGAACTGTATTATTCCATACGTAGGTGGGACATAATAGTGAAACTAAGAGACATTTATAAGAGTGTGGTGGTTACGGGGGGGAGGGGGGAATGGGAGAGGGATAGGGGGTGGGGAGGGGCACAAAGAAAACAAGATAGAAGGTGACAGAGGACAATCTGACTTTGGGTGGTGGGTATGCAACATAATTGAACGACAAGATAACCTGGACTTGTTATCTTTGAATATATGTATCCTGATTTATTGATGTCACCCCATTAAAAAAATAAAATTATATTAAAAAAAAAAAAAAAGAGTAGTCTTGAAGAGGCTGCCAGCCCTGCTGTTAAGCAGGAGTGTCCCACTGTGCAGGGAAGTATAATCCAGAAGCCTGATTGATGTAGAGCTCGGGCTCTACTGGGACAACAAGTCAGAAGTTTAACTCTACCTGGTGACTCTCTCTACCAGCACCAGAAAACAAGCTCACAGTGGGCATCATGGCAAAGGCTGGTTAGCACATGTGGAGCATCACCAGGGCCCAGCTCTGGCTCATATCCACTAGGGCTTCTTCTAAGGAGAAAATTTTGTGATGAACACAGGAAGTTAAAAACATAGGAATAAAACACTGTGGAGTTCTGTAGTTGGGACACCGAACACTAGTATATGTTATTTTATATAAAATTTTGTTTTACTGCATAACACTGCTACATGGCAATAAAAAGGAAAACTCAATACAGAAATGTGTACAAAATGAAAACTTAAAAGATTTTTCTGTATATCCATGTACCTTAAATTTTGTAATTATGTATAAAGGTAGATCCTTCATACTACACTCAGAATTCTGCTACTTTTTATTAAAGCTATCTTTGAGGTTTTGCCTCATGGTACATAAAGATTGCACCAGTCAGGGTGGGCAGTTGCAAGCAACAGAAATCTGCCTGATTGAAGCAGAACAAAACTTACAGAAAGTTAAAGGGTTGCATGCAGAACTGAGATGGCCTGAGAACCCAGCCTGGAGATCTCACAGTGGAGGATTATTCTGAAACCTCGTTGCCAAGCTGCTCTGCAAAAGGCACCACCGCTGGGTGTGGCCACGGCTGCTTCCTCAATTGACCGAGTCACTACCCTGGATGCTGCCTCTGCTGCCAGTGAAGGAACAAGCTACTGCCTCTGCCACCCTCTGGTCGGCACGCACTCTGTGCAGCCCTGTCCTTTCCATCACAAGCTTCCTTTTGCGAGTCTGTGGAGGTTCACTCCAAATGGAAGAGTTTTATGCCACAGTGAAGGGAATCTTGAAAAATGTGTTTTCAGCATTTTTCGTTCTATAGTAAATGTGGGCCCAACTTTGAAAGCCAGGGATCCCCAGTTATAGTTAGTGAGTCAGGTATTGTGCAAAGAAGAAAAAAATTACAACCATCCAGTTGTAATTAGTGTACAATATCTTTTAAATTGTCTTACGTTACAGAACTCTATCAAAATAAAGTCAATCAGTTCCTAATGGTGACTTTAAATAGTAGTACTTCAATAGACATCCTTATACATAATTTTATAATTATCTCCATTAGGTAAGTTCATACAAGTAACATTTCTGAGTCAAAGAGTATGTGCATTTTTAATGTTAACAATTATTACCAATCTGACTTCCAAAACGTCCTTCCAATGTACACTCCAATCCGATACCTGAAAAGTGTCTCCTTTTTGCTCCAAATTCAACTTCTTGAAAAAATGAGTGAGGTTGAGCATCTTTTCTTCCATATGTTCATCTTTTTGTCTATAAATTACTTTGTTATATTTTAATGTGAAACTGTACTGTCTATCTTAGAGTAAAACATTGGCTCGTTAGACTTAATTTTTACCCTGAAACATACTCCCGTAATGTAAAGTTGCTAAATTGCTACCTTGAAACTGCATAGAAGGCCACAGCTCCTCGCTGGTGAGGCTCTTTCACTCCAAATAATAATTTTAAATCAGTGTTTCCAAGAACATATTGATTTAAAGTCAGGCACCACTGTATATGTTAAAAGCTAGGTTCCTTGAGAATAGTTGGGAAAAGAAGGAAAATGATTCTTCTTTGTTGAGTCTAATATTTAGCTCTACAATGACAGTCAATAGTACTGCATAATAGTGACTCCTTCATAAAACCTATCCAAGTATTGAAATTTTATCTTCCAAGCTTCTGAAGTGGGGAGATGAGAAATCCAAATTTTCACCAGCTCAACACCACCTATAGTTTAGCATTTCTCATCATATTCTCTGGCATCAACAAAGCATGTTCACAATGGAGAAAGGCAACTTGTTGTTTAAGGTGAAATTGTGTTTGCAATACACATAAAGGCATGCAGACTGGATGGGGCAAATCACAGATCAGTATGCTCAAAATGGGGTCTCTAGGCCAGCAGCAACTTGATAGAAATGCAAACGATTCTCAGGGCCCACTCTAAACATATGATGTCATGGAGACAATGACTACTCGAAAATCACATGGCACACACTGCGGGACCTTAGGAAGACTGCCTCACAATCCCCTATGCAGGTTTCATGAGAGGGCCCCAACGCCAGTCTGTACGGGTATTTATTTATTTATTTATTTATTTATTTTTTTTCATTTTTCTGAAGCTGGAAACAGGGAGAGACAGTCAGACAGACTCCCGCATGCGCCCGACCGGGATCCACCCGGCACGCCCACCAGGGGCGACGCTCTGCCCACCAGGGGGCGATGCTCTGCCCATCCTGGGCGTTGCTATGTTGTGACCAGAGCCACTCTAGAGCCTGAGGCAGAGGCCACAGAGCCATCCCCAGCACCCGGGCCATCTTTGCTCCAATGGAGCCTTGGCTGCAGGAGGGGAAGAGAGAGACAGAGAGGAAAGCGCGGCGGAGGGGTGGAGAAGCAAATGGGCTCTTCTCCTGTGTGCCCTGGTCGGGAATCGAACCAGGGTCCTCCGCATGCTAGGCCGATGCTCTACCGCTGAGCCAACTGGCCAGGGCAGGTATTTATTGATGCACACAAAATAGAAGCAGAGACAAGAATGAGGAAGTCAGAAAGCAGAGAAGAGAATTAGGAAGTCGGGAAAGGGGACTTCTTTAGAGCAGATTAAAGGGCAAAAGAAGTAACTCAAATGTCCCCACCTATTGATTAATCAGAACTGCTAATTTTATCCCTATTGTGCTGTGTTCAGCAGAGTACTGCATTCAGCAGGGCCCTGTGTTCAGTACTTTTGTCAGTAAAGTCACTGTGGCCCTTGCCTCAGGGCACTGAACTCTGTTCCTGTTCTATGTTCTTATTCAGGGCCTCTACAGTACAGAAGTAGAAACTCTGGGTGGGGATTGGGTCCCAACAATCTGCTTCAAGGAGACTTCTAGGTGATTTTAATGCAAGTGAAAATTTGAAAACTGCGATGTACAGAGAAAAGTAGTGGTGCTTCAGCTTTTGTCCTTCATCCAGCAGTCTCTGTGGACAGGTCTCTCTGAAGAAGACCTTAGAGGGGAACTCACTGCCCCCAAGAGCCTTCACAAGCAATCATAGTCCCCTTGGACAACCTCGTCCTACCCAAGAGTCATGGTACACTGCCAAAGCAAATACCTGGAGCAAATTTTACTTCCACCCAAGTTCTTTTAAGTTTTGCTGTGACTTTAACTCTGACATACCTTTTTAAGAAAGGAGTGTTCAAGGCATGTGTATTTACACATCCACATACAAAACTCTATCCAGCAGTAAAACCACCTGCAGAGTATAGCTGTCCAAGGGAAGTGAAAGATTTGCCTCCATTAAGTTTGCTCACTGTGTTACAAATATATTTTTGGACTTCCCTTACCTCAGCGTGATGTCCATTTGCACACTGCATTTCTCCAGTGACTGAAAAGTGATCGCCACAGCTTGGCAACCTGAACTGCAGCACAATCATTTATTTCTCACAGTGCTCTGTCCTGGACATTTCCATAGAGCACAAAGCCTTTGAAGTCCATGATGCATATAATTCAGCCTATAGTGGATTGGATTGGAGTCCATCTAGATAAAGCCCAAGCTTGAGCAGGCATCAAAATATCTCCCCAACAATTGGCAAGTGCTATTATTCTACTGAGCTATTAAAAAAACACACACAAATTTTTTTCTTGGCTACATATTTTATCAACTTCCTCTGTAATGAATATCTCTTTACTTTTGAAGGTGTTCTGTTTTTATGTCTTAAAATTGTCTTTCACTCTAACAAGCTCTCGAACTTTGCCTCAGTTTATACTTACCAACTTGCCCACTAAGAAAACAAGAGTATGTTTTTAAAAATTTCTCAGATTTCTTGACCTTTGAGAATCACTTTGGTTTCCCTCGAGCTTTTTCATCTAATTTGTGTAAATCCTTTTTAAATTGGGATTCATTTACTTAATGTTTGATGTCTGCAATGACTTTTTAAAGCTAATTTCAGAAGACGGGGGTGGTTCTAGCCAAGAGCTTCTTCTCTAAGAAAACCTATGAAAAAATGAGGATAGGAGGGAAATTTGGAGACACAGAGACCAAAGATGCTAAGTTATTGTACACATAATGTGGCAAACACTGAAATAGTTACAATATTATCTCTTAGCTTTCTACTTCTTTCCCTCATAGACCCTAAATTAGAATTTGGAATACTCTGCCCATGTTAGTATGTTTAACTCTATATTGCAGTATAAGTAAACCTAGCTTATGAAACCCTGGGGGTAGTTAATAATAAAGCAGGGCACAGAGAATGCTAACAGTTGGCACTACAGCATAAAAACACAGAGAATATAAAATGTAATAGCAATTGCAAAATGTAATACAATTGCATGAAATGCAATTAAATCAGGTTGGATAAATAGCTTCCAGGATATAATAGCAAGAAGAGAGAGTTCATTTCAGTGAAGTAAAAATGGCAAAAAAAAAATCTGAATAAATAATTTAAAGTTGGAAATGAAAGAAGTTTTGTAATGAGTTAGAAGACAATTGAGCTCATCTGACCTTGCGCAAGTCAGTTAACCTCCTGGGGCTTCACTTTCCTTATTAGGAGAAGGAGGGGACAGGAGGGAGGGTTAGACTACAGGATCTCAAAGGTCTATTCAAGCTCTAAATTCCCCTCCTGGGCATGCAAGGGAATGGAAATGTAGGGCATCAACACAACATTGTTGGTTCTGGAAAAAAAATGTGCTTACACAAACTGTGAATTTGGGTTTCATATGAAGCATTGATTTTATCTGCTGGGATCCTCTGTTAGTCTTAATAAAAATAAAAGATAAAAACAAATGCCTGCATTGGTTGAATTTCCATTTTCATCTTTTCCTGTCTACAATTTTCCTTATCTGGGATTACAAAAAAGACAGTCTGCACACAGAGAAAGCAGCCCATGTGATAATGCTATGCTTTCATTTCAGGCTCAGGCTTCTCTTTCTGCCCATCTGCTGCTTTTTCATTCACCTGATCCTCATACAGATCCTCATATCTGATCCAGCATACAGAATTTATCTGGGTGCTAATCAGTGGGTAGGAAAAGGGGAAGCACGTGTTATGGAAACCCGGATGGATTGTGGATCATGGATCAAGCAAGCAAGGACTCTAGTGAGGGCTGTTGGAGATTCAGTTCATTTAACAAAGAAAACCCAAAACCTGATGAAGAAAAGCAATGCTCTTATGCAATGTGTAGGCACCAATCACAGAGACCAAGGGGAATGTTGTGCTTATAATGCTTATTCATAAATCCATAGGATCTTGAGATAAAAGAGAAAAAGAAAGCAGTGCTTTTAATCTCAATGTCTTTTTTGCTCACATTACTCTTTAGTAGAAACAAAAAAACTAATCAATCTTGTGTTCTTCATTGTCAGTTGAGGATATTTTTTCCCCTTCTCTACTCATAAGTAGCTAGCTGTGTAGCCAGTAGCCAGGGCCACTATCACAGCCGCCCAGCCCATGCAGGTTCGCATTGGATTCAAACAGTGGGTAAAGAAACAACGGAGCCAAAAACTGGTGGGCCATTAGCTTTAATCCTAGCTTGCACCCGGCGGGCAAGTAAAAACACACACTGGGCTCCAAAACCCACTCACATTCATTGCTCACAAAGCTACTGACTTATCCGAGTTTCTTAGAATCAAAGGTTTCTAGCTCACCAGACTTATTCACCTCTGTTCCTCATCTCCTTCCTTCTCCCTGCACAAACTCTGCACAAACTGGCTTCTCACTCAACACTCCGCCATCCTGGCTGCTTTTCCTGGCCTCCTCCACGTGGCCTTTCTCTGCTCTCCTCTCTGCTCTCTCCTCTAGTGATAATCTCAGGAACCAAGAGCAAGCTCCCGGTCTGCCCCCATTTTATAGTGCAGAAATCAAAACCTTTAATCTAATATACAAAATAGGGAAGGCTCTAATACAAAGTCACTTTCTGAGGCATGATAGGATTGTACCACCTCACATCAGTAGGGGTGGGAAAGGCTTAATCCTAAAACCAAGCCCCAGGCTACAAGAATCCTGCCTGACCACAGCCTGCTCCCAACACACATTATTATCACCTGAGTGACAGCCTCCACATGGGCAGCACCATCTTTAACAAAGTGAGCATAATATATTTTATCTGCCCAATACTAGCTAAGCAGGAAACATGATATTTAAACCCAAACTTAGTAAATGAAAGGCTATTGACTACGTCCAATGGTTTGGTACTAAAATTCTTTATTAGAAATGCATCTGTGTGCAATTATGTGATGATTATAATTGTGTAATGGCATTAATAATTGTCTTTAGTAGGAGAAAAACAGAGGGTATATTGGTGATGTAAGGTACTGCAACACTATAGCAAAGAGACTAGATATGATGGACCCTGAAGTGGGTCTACCTGGGTATGAATCTCATCTACCACTTCTTAGCTCTGTGATTTAGGCAAGGTACCTCCTAAGTTTTAGTGTTCTTAAATGTAAGGATAAAAATATTAACAATACCATTTATAAATTTAGTAAGTTGATTAAATGAGCTGCTACAGTCAGATGTTTGGAACAGTGTCTGGAACATATTAAGTATTGTGTGTAAGCAATTTCTACAAGGAGAAGGCTTTAGAAGGAGCCAAGAACAGCAGTAAGAATAATCCCATAATTTAATTTCAGGACTCAATTAGTCCTGAATCATGTGCAAAAGTCACAATTGCAGAATATCTGTTTAATATCTTATTCTTTTAGACAAATATTCCCCACTCACAGTTGTATTGTAAGTATTGGAAAATAATTTGAAAAGGCACCCTGTGCACATATATTATGAGCTATAGTTCGGGTTTTGCTTGTGGAGCAAGATTAGGGAAATTATAGGATGTCCCCAACAGAGGAAACTTGAGCTTGCCTGGTTCTTTCAGGATGCAATAACATATTATAACATAATAACTCATGTTACAGAAGATAATAGGACTTAATCTTACAGGAATAAAGGGAAGAAATGTAGCCCAGGCAGCCGTCTAAGTTTAGAAAATGAGAGCTTATGAAGATCTGACTCATCATTGAGAAAAGAACAGCGGCCTAGAAGTTTTTTTCTCATGATTCAGCTCCTCTAGTTCCAATTTCTATTTCTTTCTCTATTTTTTTCCACAACCACTTAAAAACCCTTCTCATTTCTTGTTTTCAAACTATTCCCCCCAACCAGCAAAGAATCTGATTAATTCTGACAGGTTTTCTTTTTGTTTGCTTTGTTTGTTTTTGTGGGAGATAATGTGTCTATTAAGTAGAGTTTCCATCCCAAAGCCATAGGTCCCCTTCTAGCCTATTGGTCCATTCTTAAACTCGGACACCAGTCCCTGGTCTAATAGTCAGTGTTTTCAGTATAAAAGTCTTGCAGCATAAAGCATAGAAAATTCTACTCAAGAAATTGCTCTTTGGTTAGATTATTTGGAAGCCAGAGACTTTTGGTGTGGTAGACATTCAGAATGTCATAAACTTTTTCTCATGTATAACCTACAAGATTTTTGAGAGGTTGGCCTTAGGTAATGTACTACATTTTGCCTTCCTGATTATGATAGGCTAAAAAGCAAATACAACTTGTCTATAAATTACCTTTAATTTTTCATTATTTTGTTGATTCCAGAATGTTGCAACTTAGGAAAGGTGGTGTCTTTGCACTAAAACTAACAATGAAAAAATCTTAATAATAGTAGTAGGAAAGGTTCGATGCAGATTGTTACAAAAGATTTTTTTAAATGTATAAACCAAAATGTGTTGAGTGAATAGACCAAAAACAACTTAATTACTCCTAAGTTTTTAAAAAATGTTATTATAAAGAGGTTCTTTCCAAAAAAAAAAAATCTACCACTTAAACAAGTTGAAACGTTTAAGTCTAGAAAAAGCCAACAATAACAACAAAAATATGTGCAGGCTGTGGTAAACTCCATATAACTAGCAGGACTTTACCTTTCAGGGATTTCAGTTGTGCTCATCTCAGGACAAGTTTCACAGGGATTCAGAATAAGAGGAATGTGTCATATTTGTCTCACTTATAAAACCAGAAATTTATACACATGAAGATATAGAGTATTGTTACCCATGTTACACATAAGAATCTACATGAATAATATGGTTCATAAATTCTCTAAGACAGTTGTTCTCAGTCCTGATTCTACCTTGAACTCAACTGAAGAGCTTTCAAAGCATGATGATGGAAGAGATGTCTGATTTAATTGGTATGTCATAGTTCCAGGCATTGGCATTTTTATTAAGTAAGAACTTTTATCAGAGTTTTTTAAGATTTTAATATGCAAACAGCACTTGAACTACAGCAGGGATTAGTATGAGCCAGAAGAGTTTGAGAAGGCTTAGGGAAAAGGTAAATTTTAGAAAAGACCTTTAAAGGAGTCCGTGGATGTGAAAGGGGAGAAAGATGATGCTAAGACAAGAAAAGTTTGAGTAATATTTTTATAATTGTGATTCATTTTGTAACTATGTGTTAGTTGTGGTGAAGCAGTAATATGGAGAAATCTAAATAGCAAAATGAGGATTTGAAGTTTAACAAAACCATTGGAAAAGAAAGGAGAGATAGCAGAGACCTTTGAAGGAAAAACCAACAGGACTTTGATATTGATCAGATACAGTGGATAAAGTAGTAAGACATTATCAACTCATCTTGATTTGAAGGTTATAAATTTTTTTTTCTGAGGGTTTCTTTGATTTCACTCTGTTGGGCAAATGAGTTTTTAAAATTTGTGATTTTTGAGTTTGCTCATTTTTATTGTTAGAAAATGGTGCTGAAAAACTGAAAATAGAACTACCTCATGACCCAGCAATCCCTCTACTGGGTATATACCCCAAAAACTCAGAAACATTGATACGTAAAGACACATGCAGCCCCATGTTCATTGCAGCATTGTTCACAGTGGCCAAGACATGGAAACAACCAAAAAGCCCTTCAATAGATGACTGGATAAAGAAGATGTGGCACATATACACTATGGAATACTACTCAGCCATAAGAAATGATGGCATCGGATCATTTACAACAAAATGGTGGGATCTTGATAACATTATATGGAGTGTAATAAGTAAATCAGAAAAAACCAAGAACTGCATTATTCCAGACGTAGGTGGGTCATAAAAACGAGACTAAGAGACATTGATAAGAGTGTGGTGGTTACATGGGGAGGGGGAAAGGAAAAGGGGGAGGAGGAGGGGCACAAAGAAAACTAGATAGAAGGTGACAGAGGACAATCTGACTTTGGGTGATGGGTATGCAACATAATTGATTGACAAGATAACCTGGACATGTTTTCTTTGAACATATGTGCCCTGATTTATTGATGTCACCCTAGTAAAATTAATTTTAAAAAAAGAAAGAAAGAAAATGGTGCTGGGCAGTGCCAGGTATATGTGGGTCTGTGAAATTCCAAATTACCTTCCTGCTTGGGGAAGGGCCATTGTCTTGCTAATGTTTGCTGGAGGAGAGGTTTTTGCACCAGAAAGTTTAGAAAAGGAGAGAAGGAGAAGAGGGAGAGAGAAGCCAGTTTTGCTGAGGGAGAAGCCATGTTTTGCAGGAAAAGCAGAGAGAATGCAGAATGCTGAAGGAGAAGCCAGTTTGTGCAGATAGGAGAAGGTGTGCAGATGGGGAACCAGAGGTGAGGGGCTGTTGGGTAGATAAAATATATTATGCTCACTTTGTTAAAGATGGTGCTGCCCACGTGAAAGCTGTCGCCCAGGTGATATTAATGTGTATTAGGGGCAGGCTGTGGACAGGCAGAATCGTTGTAGCCTGGGGCTTGGTTTTGGGGTTAAGCCTTTCCCACCCGTTTTGATGCGGGGTGGTACAATCCAATCATGCCTCAGAGAAGTGACTTTGTATTAGAGACTTCCCTATTTTGTATATTGGATTAAAGGTTTGGATTTCTACACTATATAAAATAGGGGCAGAATAGGAGCTTGCTCTCTTGGTTCCTGAGATTAGCATGAGAGAGCAGAGAGCAGAGAAAGGTCATGTGGAGGAGGCCAGGAGAAGCAGCCAGGATGGCAGAGTGTTGAGTGAGAAGCCAGTTTGTGCAGAGTTTGTGCAGGGAGAAGGAAGGAGATGAGGAACAGAGGTGAATAAGTCTGGTGAGCTAGAAACCTTTGATTCTAGGAAACTCGGATAAGTCAGTAGCTTTGTGAGCAATGAATGTGAGTGGGTTTTGGAGCCCAGTGTGTGTTTTTACTTGCCCGCTGGGTGCAAGCTAGGATTAAAGCTAATGGCCCACCAGTTTTTGGCTCCGTTGTTTCTTTACCCACTGTTTGAATCCAATGCGAACCTGCATGGGCCAGGCTGCTGTGATGGTGGCCTTGGCTGCTGGCTTTACAGGGGCTTTTGCGAGCTCCGCTTAGACTAGTGGGGCCTTTGATTCTAGGAGGAACTGGAGAAGATTCTCCTGGTTGTGGAACTGAATAATGTGTCAGTGGCTTTGGGAGCCACGTGTGTTTGCTCATCCGCTGGTGCAAGACTTTAATAAAGGAAGGGCCCACCATTCTTTGGTTTCACTCTTTCTTTACCATCTGTCCAATTTCAATGGGAACCTGCATGTGCATAGTCATAATGCTGGCGGCCCTTGGCCTTACACACTCAAAGCTCAAAAATATATATAGTAAGCTAATGTTTGTCTTCATACCTACAGTATCTTGTTAATGCTTGTCCACCTTATCACCCTTGGCCAGTAAATTCTACTCTCTGAAACAGGTATATTCAGTCTGTGAAATATTTAATATTGAAGAGCAAGGAAATAAAAAATAAATTATAGGGTTTTTTTCTTTCAAGTTCATCTAAAATGAGTAATATCTATACTATTAATTATGTACAAGGGCATATTCTTCCTTGAAGTTTTCTGTGTCATTTATAATTGAACTGCTGTTTGGGTGGCTTTTGGTCTAGAAGCAATATCAGAAGACAGCAATCTTATCTTTATGAAAACCTTGAAATTGTGTGATATAAGGGGGAGTAGCAATGGATTTAAATCAATTTCTCTCATCAAATAACTGACGAGACTCAGAGCAAGTCATTTAACCTTATGGGACTTCAATTCCCCCATCTGTGAAATCAGGAAAGTGACCTGGATGAGGTCTACCATTCTTTGTAACTCTAAAATTCTGATTCACTTGATCCCAAAATTATCTTTCACTGAATATTTGATGGTTTTGAAAATAAATATTTTGGGTTAATCTCTTCTGATAACATTTTTATATCTCCAAGGATTTCTATTTCTTTTATACTTAACGTATGAAAAAACAAATATTGTAAAGGTTTACTCAATGTACCCAATGGACAAGGTACAATCAGGGTCAGTCTCAAACCTCACTGTGTAAATATCCAATTGAATTGTCACTGCCATTTTCTCAATCCCATCAATATCTTCTTTTCTTACATTATCAGAAGATAGCAATAGATGTCCCAGAAATGCCATCCCCTCTAATTTTCCAGTAAGCATTTTCCTATATGTCCTTTTCCTTCCAAATGTTTTCAGAGATTCATAAGAACAAAAGTATTGCCTTCATTCAAATACAGTAGAAGGAGTTCTTGATACTGTTTTCCCGATTGCCATAATAAAATGGATAAAAGGCAGAGACTGGGTTTGACAGAAAATTGTGCAGGCCTCATTCAGAAACGTTGACCATGACTATATTATTGATGAGTTGTAACATTCTCACTGTATGACTGCCAAGATGACTTCGTGTCATTAAAAGTATAATCCTGTGATATTGTGATTAATAACAAGAAATATATAATCTTCATCCCCAGTGCTGGCATAGAGCTCCTAAACCCTTGAAATTTCTTTAGCAAAAAAAGTGATAAACAGTTTCTTTTTTATACTAATGAGGATGGGCTGACCACTAGGACAACCAAACTTGTGGTTGGAGGATTGGTTTTAACCCACAACTCACAAGCACTCAGATATTTGCTGTTTCATTTAATGCTGAAAAGAATAAAAGTTGAAGGGTAAACACAAAACTGATACAATCAGTATGAAAATCCATATGAACTATTTCAAAAAATTTAGCTTTTTTTTTTTTTTTTTTTACAGGGACAGAGAGAGTCAGAGAGAGGAATAGATAGGGACAGACAGACAGGAACGGAGAGAGATGAGAAGCATCAATCATCAGTTTTTCGTTGCGACACCTTAGTTGTTCATTGATTGCTTTCTCATATGTACCTTGACCATGGAGCTACAGCAGACTGAATGACCCCTTGCTCTAGCCAGCAACCTTGGGTCCAACCAAGCTGGTGAGCTTTTTGCTCAAACCAGATGAGCCCGGCTCAAGCTGGCGACCTTGGGGTCTCGAACCTGGGTCCTTCCGCATCCCAGTCTGACACTCTATCCACTGCGCCACCACCTGGTCAGGCTATTTCAAAAAATTTAAATCCACATTGTAATCTCAATTTAGCTGGACTCATTTCCTTAATTGATTAACTGTAGATTAATAGCCCTTTCTTTTTTTCATTTTGTATGGACTTAGAAGTGTGAGTCTCATGAAAACGTACATTCCTTTTCTCTGTGATAACATGTCCCAGACTAGAAGGGAACCATGTGTATAGTTGGCTCCAGTGCCTGCTCTTTTTTGTTTGTTTGTTTTTATGTGCCTTGACCGTGGGCCTTCAGCAGACTGAGTAACCCCTTGCTTGAGCCAGCGAAGTTGGGCTCAAGCTGGTGAGCTTTTGCTCAAACCAGATGAGCCCTCGCTCAAGCTGGCAACCTCGGGGTCTCGAACCTGGGTCTTCTGCATCCCAGTCCGACGCTCTATCCATTGCGCCACTGCCTGGTCAGGCTCCAGGGCCTTCTCTTTAAAGCTCCCTATATTTTATCTGGTCTGTTGCTCTTCTGTCATCTTATTCCTAAAGTTCTGGGGGACACTTGGGATTCTAACTGGCTATCAGGAGAGGTTTCTGACAGGAAACACTGAGCTCCAGATACTCTGGACATCTTTAGTCCAACCTACAGTCAAAGACAGAAACCGAAGTTCAAACATTTGAATAGTTTACAAATTTATGCAGAGTTTTAGGTTTAGACAATCCTGGGTCATTATGTCTCTCAAAGACTGGGACTCTTACTCACCTCTAGAACCTGTCTCTCGTTTCTTTCTTTCTTATCTCCCTTTTTCCCCCTATTCACTCTAACCCTTTCTCTTTGTAAAAATATTTTATTATAACTGATACATTCACATAATCTAAGCAATATAAATATATAATTAAGCAAAATAATGGAATAACTATTTATGAATTCAATACCATAATTAATACTAGAACATTATGAATCTCATTATTACTACAGCTCCTCCCCCAATAACTCCATTTCTTACCATGCACCATTATCATGTATTTTTTTGTCATTATCATGTATTTTGTGTTCATTGTTCTATTGTTTTTATTTCAAGTTTTACCATATAGGTAAGTATTCTTAAATCAATTTTCCAACTTCAGATTGTCATCTAGTTGTTTACTACCAAAATTTAGTTTTAATAATATAGAATAGAATAAAATGGAAAGCACCAGAGTACACAGGATATGATAAGGGTAAGTAATGTTGCTAGAAAATTTGTTTCACTCTTATGTGTGAGTAGTTTCATGTGTATATGTGTTTGTGTGTGTTTTTATATAAAATTATTTCCTATGGTAGCCCATAGGTCACAGTATATAATATATATCTTTCTCTGGTCAATTATTAAATAGTTTCAAAAACACTGCCCTAAAATATATTATTGATTGTTTTGAGCTTTATAAAAATTATAAAATGCTGTATCTATTCTTAAGTGACTTGCTCTTTATGGTCTGGGGTTAATCTATGTTGTTGTTTTTTACACTACTGAATAATACCCTATTATGTAAGATTGTAATGCAGTTTATTTATGCGTTTTCTTGTCAATTGTCTTTTGGGTTGCTTCCAATACTTTATTATAATAAAAGTGCTGCTGTGAAAATTCTTGTGGTTTCCTGATACACTTGTGTAAGAGTTTGTGTAAATAATATATCTAGAAGTAAAACTGTTAGATCTTAGGACATACTCATGTTGTTATATGTGATAATGCCAAAATGTTTTCTAAAGTGATTCCTTCCTTTGTGTAACTTCTCTTCTCCTACTCCCATAGGCATTCATGTCTTAAATTCACAGCACTGTACTTAAACTCTGAAGCTGTGCTGACCGTAAAATTTATTTCCCAATGCTTTACCTGCTGCACATGATAGTCATTTTCATTCCTGGGCTATGAAACATTCTCTTTCAGATAAATTCCTTAGTATTCTGATGAAGGCCTTAACCACTCTGAGCTCCCAAGAAGTCTTTCCCTTACCCCTGATCTATTTGAGTCTTTGGAAGAGTATCATACTACTTGCTGTCATTAAGTCAAGCCCTGTCTCTAAATTCAATTAAAATTCCTTAGTATTTTCCAAGAATTGCAAAGGGTCTGAGATTTTATGTGACTCGAAAGCTAACAAGATACTATACCATAGTTTCCAGATGCTGGCAGAAAACATGTGAGTCCAGGGTCAGAAATAAAGGCCTTTATTACTCACCGCAATGGCAGTAACCAGAATATCAGTGTTTTCTTGCACTGGTCCTCAAGTCCCAGTTCCCACAGGACAGCCTAGAGAAGGCCAGGTAACATGCATATCTGCAGCAGGTTGCATACAGAAGAGGAACTAGGAAGTTAGGGAACCTGAATCTTTTGTATGGACATAACATAAGCATGGCTGACCTTTGTTGTGGAGTGATACACTGTCTCTTATCTTCCAAAGCTGAATGTAATCCTGATCTTTACTCCAAAGAAAAACATTATTTCAATTTCTCAAGTATGTTTACTATACAAACATCCTTGAAAAATAGTACAGAAAAAGGCAGTCAGCTCCTCTTTTTATAAAACATGCAACATGTTTGAGATCCATGGAGAATTGTCTCTCGACAGTATTTTATAGAAGAATTTAGGCAAAATGTCCTTGGAGAAAGACAATATCAATTTATCTGCACAAATTACTGTCATTCAATTTTTACATGGACGTTCTTATTTCATTGTTGTTTTTTCTAAATCTTCTCTGTATTAATATGATCTAGATAGAATAGATCCCCAGCTCCCCTCCAAAAAAAAAAATCTCAGAGGCTTAATATACACATTTTATTCTCATTCACATTATTCTGCACAAAGCTGTATTCCATGCCTTTACCCAAACTGATAGAACTCTACCATCTTGTTGATGCAACACATACGGTATCATCTCTTAAAATTGTCCTGGCATCAGAAGAAAGTCTCGTGCATGGACTTTCACTGCCTCAGCCAGGAAGTGCCACATTTCATTAACCAGGACTGGTTACAGGGTCTTATCTAACAACAAGCGTGCTGGAAAATGTGGGAAAGCTGATAGAATATTGGCTGAGCATGCCTTTTTAGCCCTCAGTTTATTTGGACCTACAGATATTTTCTTAATTTCTGGTTTATGGGCAATTCTAATCCACTTCTTAGCTTAGATTACCAGATCTGTTTTGCCTCAGAACATGTAATCAGAATCTTATCTCTACTCATTTTTATTAAAGGGACTTTATGTTTGTCATCCTTTATAATAGGCAAAACAAATTTTCCATCAAAGTAAAAGGAAGTTTATTCTCTCAAAATATGTTTTTCTTTTTGATCCCTTATTGTGTTCCAAGTATTAGGCTAGGCTTCAGAAATAAAGAGATTAAGAAAACAAAAGTGGAAACCAGGACTCTGAGAGTCCACAGTACAGTGGAGGAAGAGAGATGCATGTTAGCCAATACGGTAAAACAACAGGGTATGATAGTGTCTGTGACTGAGGTATGCACACAGTACTTTGGGAACTCAAAGTAGGAGCATGTAGCTCTAATCATGGGGTTCTGAGAAGATCTGATTCTCTAAGAAATGACTGAAGTGAATTTTAAAGGACAAGTAATAGACAGTTAATCTTTAAAAAAAGTCAAGGTAACTGGCACATAATTCTAGAAATAGAGAACAATTGGCCCAAGGGAAGAAGCATGAAAGAGGATGACTATTTTTAAAATGCAAGTACATTGGTCTGACTGGGAGCATAAGGTGAGTGTTAAGAGGTTACAAAAGGTAAAAATGGACAGATGAGTCAGAATAGATTCTGTATTTAAACAATGGGAAACTATTGAAGGATTTCAAACATGATGAGAATTTTGTATTAGAAAAACCACTCTGCCAGCAAGCTGTAAGATTGGAAGTGAGACTGAATCAGTAGAAGTGTCAGGAGTATTACGATATTTCAGATATTAGTGGGAGTGTGGGTAGACAGGGAAAAATAGATAGTTATGATGTTAAGAAGATAGACTATCAAGATGTGGTAATTAAGTAGCCATTGGGATGGAAAAAACAGAAGACTTTTAGAGTATAACTCAAAAATTCCAAAGTTAGAAAGAATACATAGAAACTTTGGTTTAAAACTAGAGTTCACTCATTGATTGACAGATGTGTAACATCATGGTATGTATTCTGGTCTGGAGTTCAGCTGAAGCCATGGATGTAGAGATTACTCAGGGAGAAGCAGCTGAAGAGAAGAGGAAATAGAGGTCAGGGACATGACAGCATCCTAGTATGTACAAACTTCTTGTGCACATATGAGTTTAACAATATGAAATTTTTTAAAAATCACCAAAATAATTTTGAGATGCTTTACCTCACCAACTTTTACATTTTAATGATAATGGAAACCACAAATTCAAAGTGGCAAGTTAAAAGACCTATTAGTCACTGGCAAACACTAAATATATTTTATATTTTCCAAGCTCTTGTCTTCTCTGGTGTATGTTGGAATAATCATGATAAACCTTACAAAAGTCCCAGGAGGTAAAAATTGAGTGTGGCAGTACTCTGTAGCATCCTTGTAAATAAAAACAGATGCTCATTCATCCACAAAATCATCCTGTGCCAGACTGCCTTAGATCAGAAGGTGGTTAAACAACAGAAATCTCAGTTATCTACCTGTCCTGGCTCAAAGGGATTGGCATTAGATAGAACTGCTGTTGAACCAACTGAAGTGTGGAAATCTTGCACAGAGAGTAACTTGGAATATTAAGGCCATACCAAGGAGCTCAAAGCACATCTGAGTCATTGATTCACTAACACCAGGAAGTCCTTGTGGGACAGGGCATGGCTTTGGATACATTTTAAAATATCTGAATCCTTAAAATCAGCAAATTAGTGGCCAACCCTGAATCACAGTAAAGTCCTCTAAACCCAAACACTTGATAATATCAGAGAAGAACCTAGAAGAATCTTGGAGAATGCATGCTTTGGAGACTCCCTCAATGAGTTCAACTGTACTCTGATTTGCTTGGTGCAGAGCTATTTTGACTCACCACCTAAAAACTCTCAGAGAGCTGGCCCAATCTCTACCCCACTCCCCATCTTTCATCTTCTCTTGAACTGCTACTGCTCCTTGTAGGCTGGTTCTATGCCAGAGACCCTACTGTTTATACTGGAGACAGAAAATGAGTAAGAAAGAGTGACAGTTCCCATCAGGAAGTACCCTGGGACATTCGATTGTTGCTTTGGCACTTTGGCATGACATCTCATGACATTCTGAACTACTTCACTATAATGTGGATTATGGTCACATTGTCCTATGTCTTAGCATATTTTGAAGTTCCTTACAAACTAAAGCATTTAAGCTCAATGGCTTCACATAGTTTACAACTCATGGTAGAACAGAACATTCTCAAAAATACGCCTTTAAAAAGAAAAGAAAAAAGAAATAAAACCCATCATTCGTCTTTTAATAAGAGGAGAGTGGAAATCACAGTCTTCATTATCCATTTCTACTTGGGGCTGAACTGTTGTGAAAATCTTTTCCATTGTGCTTTTAAATATTGTATTATGCAACATCAAATCCTGTTTTAATGCAACATATTGATTCTCTTATAGGCTAGGGTATTATCGTCTTAAAGAGATTCAAAGTAGATGATTAAACATAGCTTATGCATTGCAGTCACCAGCAATTTAGCATTCTCTTTTGATTGGTATGTGTTATGGCTGGCTGCTCAATTGATGAGGGATAGAACATCTTACACTAGTGGCAATGAAATGGAAGTAAAAGAAAACCCAAAGCTGCTCACCCTGCACCTTTCCACAAAAAAGCTAAAACATATTAATTTTAAAGCACAGTAGGCTTAGTTCCTCATTTAGGATGGAAGGTTTAGTTTACTGCTATTGGTATACATAGCTGAGAAAGTCAAAAGGAGAAAGTGAAGACATCCTTATTTATTCAATGAGCTTTCATGGCGATGGCTGGGGTATGCTGATGTCCAGCAACCTTCAGTGTGCTTCCAGTCAAACACAGCTTCTCTGCGGTTTTTAGAAAGCATGGCTCTGAGATAAGGCATTGAGGTAAGAACAGACCTTCCTTACAGGCAGCAACATACCAAATGGAGCCATTGTTTATATCATAGAAAAATGCTCACTAGAGAAGACCAGGAGGGAAGAAGATCACAGATGCTCCTCATTTACTTGGAAACAATTATCTGATCCAGCCCTTTCATGAATGACACTGTTGCCAGTGCTATGAAGGGAACAAAATCCAACATGATGCTCCTGTGGAAATGGAATGATCGGAAGCTGCTTGCCTATGATGGGTGCTTGGAAACCTGCTCTGTAATTCAACTGGATTCGTCTTGTTCATGCTGGTCATCCTTGGGGACCAGGAGTCTATTACAGTTAGAAGAAGTTGTGGTAATGGAGAAGGGAGTAAAATCAATGGGCACATGAGCTAAAAAAGTTGCAAGTCGGAAGACATCTCTATATTGAAGGCAAAGAGAATATTGGAAAGAAACTTTTTACTTTGGAAAAGAGTGTCTATCTTCTTGACATTTGGAAATATCCATGAGGAGGATATCCTAGGACAGGTTGCTTCCAAAAGGTATATTGTGTCTCTTCCAATGGTGATCCTTGGGAGATCACCTAATTCAGCTTCTCAGTTTATATTTAGAAACATAGGGTTGATTAGTTGTGACTTAGCCAAACTTACTTAACTGGTCCTCTGTAGAGCTGGGAGCAAACTCCAAGCTGACCTCCCGGTGAACTTCCCCTTTCATATTAATATTCCCATTTCAGCCCTTTACTCTTTGGTTGAAGGCTAAGCTCTGTTTTTCAAAATATGCAGCCCATTTTAGAAATTTCAAGCAAACATAAGCACAAAAGCAGAAAGGCTAAGTGAGGGAGATAAAGAATAGTTTCAAAAGGGTTGTTCCCAAACTAACAGGGGATTTAAGAGTACATCTGAGGAGTCAACCATTTCTAAGAAAGAGGTACAGCCTTCAGTGGGCAGAGTGGGATTGGTTGGGGTGAGGTAGTTTTCCATTTTAAAGAATGAAATATACCCTTTAATAAGCAGAGTGGGATCTGTGACAGAGTGAGGAGAACAACAAAGCATAAGTTAGCATGTGGCAGCTCAGACAACATTTTTTCTGATGAAATGAGGTTTTTCTATTATAAGATGGCTGCATTGTTGGATGGGCATTTGGACTGAGAGCTCTGGGAAGAAGGAGAAAGTTATGATATCTTAGACTAGAGTAACTGTTCTGGGGAAGAACGGCTGGGTTTAGACAAGGACTATCTGTTTTAAAATGTAAGTTTTGTAGTTATTCAGGTGTGGTGAGGCCAACAGATCAGGAGATAACTGATATTGAAAGGCAGTTTGTGACAGTTCTCATGAGGAGAGGGTGCACCAGGTGCACCAGGGCCGCCAGCAGGCAGAGGGCAAGGGGAAAGCATGGGCTGAGCCTCTGCTGTGGTTTTCAAAGGAAGGAACAGATGAGTCAGGGGAAGCAGGCTCTTAAGATTGGATGCTTTGAATAATTTTAGTGCGCTTCAGGGTGCAGGACTTGTCTCTAGTTGTCTGGTATCTGGTCCCGGGGTGACTAGATGGGGGAATAGTGGCCTAGAGGGTGAAAGCCTGACCGAGGTGGTGGGATGTGGGCTGGTCTGGTCAGTTTGCATATCTTCTGCTCAGAGTAGTGAGTACATGAGGAAATGGACTCACAATAGGAAATGACAAACCACATGTAAAACTGTAGCTTTCTCGAGTGGAAAGTAGCCACCCCTTACAAACAGCATCTTTGACTCAGTGGCCTGGAACAATTAAGAGAATCACGATATTTTCCCTGGTGTTTTTGCCAGAGAAGCAGAGGTTCTGTTGGGCAAATAAGTTTATAAAATTTGTGTTTTATGAGTTTGCTCACTTGTATTGTTAAAAATGGTGTTGGGCAGCCTCAGGTATGTTGTCTGTGAAATTGCAAATTACCTTCCTGCTTGGGAAGGGTCATTGTTATGCTAATGTTTGCTGGAGGAGGGGTTTTCACACCAAAAAGTTTTAAAAGGAGAGAAGGAGGCCCTGGCCAGTTGGCTCAGTGGTAGATCGTCAGCCTGGTGTGTAGAAGTCCCAGGTTCAATTCCCAGTCAGGGCACACAGGAGAAGCACCCATCTGCTTCTCCACCCATACCCCTTTCCTTTCTCTCTCTCTCATCCCCTCCCCCAGCCAAGGCTCCATTGGAGCAAAGTTGGTCCGGGTGCTGAGGATGGCTCCATGGCCTCCACCTCAGACACTAGAATGGCTCCAGTTGCAATGGAGCAACACCCTAGATGGACAAAGCATCACCCCCTGGTGGGCATGCCAGGTGGATCCCGGTTGGGTGCATGTGGGAGTCTGTCTCTCTGACTCCCCACTTCTCACTGCAGAAAAATATTTTAAAAAAGTAGAGAAAGAGAAGGAAAGAGAAAGAAGCCATGTTGGCAGATGGGGAACCAGCGGTGAGAGGTTAGGAACTTTTGTGAGCTTCACTGAGACTGGTGGGGCCTTTGATTCTAGGAAAAACCAGAGAAGATTCTCTTGGTTGTGGAACCAGAGAATGTGTCAGTAGTTTTGTGAGCTTTGAGTGAAAGGAAAATATGTTTTCCCCGTGTGTTTCCTCGTTGGCTGGTGCAAGTCTTGAATAAAGGAATGGCCCACCATTTTTTGGCTCCACTGTTTCTTTACCATCTGCCTGAATCCAGTGAGAACCTGCACATGCATGGCCATGATGGCCGTGACTACTGGCCATACAGGTTCCAAAGGCTACCTTGTTGGCTGGGGAAGGTGTCATGTGCCCGGAACCACACACGGGGCTGCTCACCCCTCAGCGTGTACTGCTGGATGTGCAGCAATATTTCCTGGGCTCTGTTAAGGAATTTTACTTGTATAGTATTGAGTTGTTAAAAAATTGACTTTTCTATTTATTATTTAACAGAATCATGAGAAAACATTCAGGGGGAGGGAGTGTTTGAAAATAAAGAGGCTTAACAACAACAAAAATATTCTCTCTTCCCCTCCCCTCCCATGCATTTATCAAACAGGCACTCCCTGGGAGAGTTGATGGCAAAAGGATTCCCCGGATTCAAATCTAGACACAAACATTTGAAACTGAGGAGCATAGTGATTGGGAAAGTGGCATTCAACCACATGGAGAATGAGAAGTAGCAGTCAAGGAAACAAAGCCATGAGTCTACTCCCGAATCAAAAAAGCTATTGACATTTTCACTTACCATTTTAGTAGCTTGGGGAAAATAAAAGCTACAGAGTGATTTCCAGTCAAATTTCCACTGTATCTCTAAAAGTTACAATGGTGCACACTGGGGACAAATTTGAGACTATGATGATCTGGTTAGGCAGGTTTTAGGGCTGAATGTAGGAGAGGCAGGCAGGAGTCAGGAGAGAACCTGGGGATAGAGTGATAGACTTTGAGTTCTAGTCCATTCAACTCAATTCGCATAACTGGAGCAGCTCCTGTCCTCCACTAGAAAATTCCTCACCTGACATGGCTACGGCTACAGGATGCAGACAATGCAGCCACTGGATGCTAAGAACCACTAGGTGGCATTTGTGATTTATTACTTTTGAAGCTGAGATTTTTAAAATATCTCTGCTGATCCTTTGCTTAGACTGAACAAGACATTTAACATTCCAAAGCGTTTCATTCAAGAAATGCAGAGTTCATCCTCTTTATCGAGCTCAGACAGGGTGACTGGTTTGAGAAGTTGACTTTCAGATCATCTACATTCTTCCGCAGGTCCTCTCTGACCCCACACCATCGGCTTACATAAGTAATTACTTGTCTACAATTAAGCCGTAAATAATGCAATCACTCCATTCTTGTCCTATCACTCCAGTCCCAACCACAACAAATAGTGCTAATCACATACTTATTCAAGTGTGTAATTATTCACAGTTAAACTTCTGTCACTTTCACCCTGTTTGGAAACAGCGGAACACAACCTGTAATTAGCAAATGTGGCTGCAGGCACTTTTCCTTGGGAGCACGCCAGGGATTCAGCACCTAGGCGCTCCTTTGATCTGGAAGCTGGCAAGGCGCCTCACCCCGAGGCCAGAGTGCTATCAGCACTCCACAAGTCACTGAGATCAATGAATATGTCAAAGGCATCTACCTCAAATCACACATTACTTCTCTCTCTCACTGTGGTTTCTGCCTTTAGTATTTATTTCATAGACTTTCTTTTCCTTTCTGAACCCTTTGACTTCTGTTTAAACGGTTACCAATAAGGTCTGCAAGTCCTGGTGTTTTCAACTCTGGTTCAAAATGAAAGTCCCAGAAGTCCTGCTTGATGGTCTCTGTTCTTTCTTAACCTTGCAATTTCCTTGAACACAAGCACAATGGAGGAGGGATGACCTTTGCTGCCTCACCTGGGCCACAAGGAAGAGGAAACCAATAACTTTTGTCTAATCCTTGTGTGCACCATTTTTCTCCAAAACCCAGCTAAACCTCCCAGCATATGGGCTGCAAGGAAGACCAGATTATCCTCAGATGTTTCTGAGCAAATTTGTTGTATTTTATCAGAGGTAAAGCTCTGCAGCACAGATTCTTTCTGGGGAGGGCGAATACAGTCCTCCCAGGAGAGCAGAACGTGGTACCCAGCTTCTTTCTCAATAAGGACGTTGTTTGCCTTGAACTATCAGGTAGTGCTTTGCATAAAAATATATTGAGCCCATAGGAGAGCAGAGTGAGGCATAAAGACAGAGTAAGTACATCCATGAATCAGACTTCTGTTTGCACGTTGTATTAAGAGTGATCATTTGCTTGTTTGAAGAAAGGTTATTCTACCTTCATTAAGACTCCTATGGCAATTACCTAATGAAAACAAGTTTATATATCTAACCTGGTTTAATATCTTCCTTTCTTGACATATCCATTAAGAGGTTTTTCACTTCAGCTAAACATGAATACCCCTCACAGTAGACGGGTAAACAGAACTGCAGTTCAGCACTTTGTACATCAACACTACTTAGCCTTTGGTTCTAACTGCAACAAAGCCAGTTTTTACAACAGTACTTAGAGGTCACAAAGGGAAGAATGGCTAAGCGAGCTTCTCTCTGAGGGAAGCTTATGCTCAGAGTGGAAGCATCAAGAGTGAGGGAGGGTAGGAGATGAAGTGTGAGCGATGTGGTGCTGCCGGCCAGCCAACTAACTTAACCAAATGAGCCAAATTAGTCCTGGCAAACGGAGCGGTGACAGATGTGGGAGCCAGATTGCCATGATGTTTTTATTTTATAATTTTTAAAAAGTGAAATATTATGACTGCTTCTATGTGGGCAGAGTGGAACAGTGGTGAGTAGTTATCTGGTGATTTTGATTAATATAGACTGATAAGCAATCTGGGTATTAGTTTAAAAACAAACCAAAGAAAGACTGTTTTCTCCAACAGCAGTGGTCTTTAACAGAACTTTACCGATGGTAATATTGATAGTTTAAAAAGCTTCACAGAATTTAGCCCATGGGGACACAAGCAAAACTCTCACTGTTATTTCTTTAAACTAATTTTTTAAAGATCCTAATATACAGTCAATGAACCGAACAATAGGATGACAAAGAACACCTGCACGGCTTGCTGGGAAGAGGAGGCAAAGCTGCCTCACCTACACTCCCTGTTCTGCCTCCCAGGAGGACTGCAAAACTTTTTACAAACTCATTTCCTTCCTGACTTCAGGGCACCATTATGACATTTAGTTAAGAAACTGCTTTCTGCTTTTATGTATTATATATGTATGTGTGTATGTATTATGTATGTATAGCTCAGCAGAGGATTAAAGCCAAAAAAAAGCTTGTTCAGCCCCCAACTATAACACATCACTAATCAATCCACTTCCTTCCATCCCCACTGCCACCACCGTACACTGGGCCACGGCCATCTCTCACCCTGTTCTCCACTTGAACTCTGGCACTCTGCCTAGTGCTTGCTCACCATAACAGGGACACTAATTTTAATCTGTTCATATCACACTCTGATTGAAAACTCTTCAGTGCCTTCCCATTGCACTTAGAATACTCTTTGTCATGAGTTATAAGGCCCCACTGATCCTGTTCCTGTCTGAGTCTCCATCTTCATGTTGCATTCCACTCTCCAGTCAGCCTCTCTGGCCTTTCAACTGTTTGAATAACCCAGAGTCCCGCATACCTTCCACCTTCCACTGTATTGCTCTTCTCCCTTCTCTCCAAATAGCCTCAGCTTCCAAAGCTGACCCTTTATTACCATCCTACATAAGATGGTTTGTCCCCTCAGTCCCTTAGTCTCAGATCTGTGTTTGATTCTTTCATGAAAGATCACCATTCATAATTGGTGTATTTATTTGTTCATTTTATATTGGCTTTCATGAAAGATCACCATTCATAATTGGTGTATTTATTTGTTCATTTTATATTGGCTCCCATTAGAATGTGAGCTCCATGAGGCAGAGTCTAAGACTATATCAGTCACTAGTGAATTTTCAGTACCTATGCTAGTGTCTACTATATAACAGGGCTCCCTAAGCTGTTTGTCAATGAATTAATAAATAGAATGTAGTTAATCTAAAGAACAGAGCAATTAATATGGACACTGCTTTTTGAGAGTTCTTTGAATGATTGCAAGCCACAAGAAGCAGTGAGTAACACCTTTTTCCCTACATTTTATTTTGAAAATTTCAAACATACAAGTGGAAGAATTTTATAGCAAACATGCTCCAGATTCTACCATTAACATTTTATCATGCTTACATTATTACGTATCTATGGGTCTATCCATTGCTCTATCAATACTTATATTCATCGGCTTTTTGTCACTTTTCAAAACAAATTGCATGTATATTATGAATTCAAATTCAATATTTGTTTAAAGAGGGGTTTTTTGGTATAAAGTTTATATATCTTGAAATGTGTAACTGCTAATGGGATTTTTCCTAATTTTTAACAAATACACACATCTTTGTAGTCCGAATTGCTATCCAGCTAAGAAAAGTATCCATTCCTGTTAATAGTCAATCCATAATTCCAACAACTTAATAGTATTGTCCACTATGTTTTACTTATTTTAGAATTTCATGTGAATAGGATCATATGGCATATTTTCTTTTGTATATAGCTTCTTCTGCTCAAATATGTTTTTTGAGATTCATGGATGTTGTTGCATGTATCAGTTATTAATCTCTTTTACTACCAAATAGTATGCCAGTGTGTGAATATACCACAGTTTGTTTACCCATTCTCCTGTTGAAAGACACCCAGGTTATTCCCAGTTAAGAACTGTTGGTAATAAACTGCCATGAACATTCCTGTATAACTATTTTTGTGAACATAGTTTTCGCTTCCCTTGGGTGAATACCTAGGAATTGCATCATAGGTAATAGGTAATGTAAGGCTATAGAATATACATTTAGTGTTACAAAGATTTTATGGAGCTTCTATCAAAATGTTTAAGTTCCTTCATAACTTTGTCAACACTTACTCTCAGTCCTTTAATTTTAGCCATTCTCATGTATGTTGAATGGTATTTCATTGTGGTTTTAATTTACATTTCCCTGATAACTACTGATTTTGAGCACTTCTAATTTTCTTATTGGTCATTTGTCTATCTTCTTCTGTCAAGTTTTCAAATATTTTGTTTATTTTATATTTTATTATTGATGTGTATGATGATTTCTTTATATACCCTGATATGATATGTTCTCTTCGAATATGTTTTGCAAACATTTTCTCCCAGTCTGGGGTTTATATTTATTTTCTTAACTGATTTTTTTTTTGTTTTAATTTTTCCATTGATGAGAGAAAGAAGCATCAACTAATTTTTCCACTTAGTTGTTCTGTTTAGCTGTGCACTAATAGTCAGTTCTTGTATGTGCCCTGAGACCAGGGATCAAACCCACAAACTCAGCATGCCAGATGACGCTTTATCCACCAAGCCACTTGGTCAGAGCCTTTCCTGAGTTTTTTAGTAAACAGAAATTTTTAATTTTGATGTAGTCGAATTTCACAATTTTTTGTGACTTTTGTTTTCTGTGATTAGAAACCTTTCCTTATCCTTTAGATATGCTCCATTTTGAAATATGGTACAAGGTAGGGATGGGGGTTCATGATTTTTGTTTTTGTTTTCATGAAGATATCCAATTGTTCCAGTAACATTTGTTTAAAAAGACTTTTCTTTCCTAATTGACTTGTTTTGGTGTCTTTGTAAAAATAAAAATAAAAATTCAAATGACTAAGTGTAGGTTGATTCCTGGTCTCTCTATTCTATTGCATTGACCTATATGTTGGGTGTTTTTTTGTTTGTTTTTCTTTAATTTTTAAGACTTTATTTATTTATTTTAGAGAGAAGAGAGAGAGAGAAAGAGAGAAGAGGAGCAGGAAGCATCAACTCCCATATGTGCCTTGACCAGGCAAGCCCAGGGTGTTGAACCAGCGACCTCAGCATTCCAGGTCGACACTTTATCTACTGCTCCACCACAAGTCAGGCATATGTTGGTTCTTATGCCAGTATTACTCTTGATTACTGTAACTTTATATTAAGTCTTGAAATCAAAGAATTTAAATTTTATTTTGCTCTTTTGTTCAAGACTTTTTGATTATTCTAGGTCATTTGCATTTTCATATGAATTTTAGAGTCAGCGTGTTGATCTCCATATATATTCTGCACAGATTTTGTTTGGGATTATGCTGAACTGTGGATATCACATTTTGATGCAATTATAACAGCCCTGAAAGGCATCTCCTTGACCAATCTGCTTCTGCACATTGGAGGTTCCCATTAGTTCTCTATTTAAGTTTATTTTTTTGGATTAAGATAACTTGTCATTGGGTTTCCTCTGCTACAAATAATAACCAGCATTTTAAAGTGCATTCAAGAGTTTTATATTCATAATCTTATTAAGTACACATACACCAACAAACTTTGTAAGTGAAAAAGTATTTTTTCCAAATTATATGTGTGAGATGCTTGAGGCCCAAGGAGTTTAAATGTCCAAGGTCAAACAACTAGTAAGGGAGAATTTTAATTCAGATGCCTCTCACTCTGATTTAAGGAAACTAAATTTTATTATCCAATTGACCTTTATTATGTGAGTATAGGGGTTTTTGTTTGTTTGTTTGTTTGTTTGTTTCTTATAAGCTGGGATCCAAATACTAAATCATAGGAAGATGAGGCAAGGTCATTTTGTGATGACGAAAGAAGCAGAGACCTTTAGGAGAGAGCATGGGTGGCTTTGTCTGGGGATATATACCCAGGGTCAGAGGACTCTCTTCAGGGCTAGGAACTTGGGGTGAGCAGGACCTTGAGGAGACGGCAGGCAGACAGCCTCTTTCCCAAATTGGCCAGGGGAGACCCAGACTAGAGGTGACCATCTAAAAACAGCCTGTTCTAATGCCTTTAGCTGCCTGGGAATATTTATATCTTGAGAAACTCACATGTGATACACTTGGCAATCGCTGCAGGGCACCGGTTCCTCCTCCTCCCCTCAGATGCACTCAGAGCAGCAGAGAGAACATAGAGACTCACAAATGAGCTTTCTTTGTAGGGCACTGGCTGCTTTGAAATTCTTCATTAAATTTTTTCCACAAATAAATTGCCCAATGTCCATGGGGAATATTTCCATCTTTTAATCATATGCAGTTTGAATCAACTATAGAGTTGCAGTGTGCAGGGGCTGGTGTGGAGAGCCCTGGCAAGCAGGGAGCGAGGGGCAGACATTTGAAAATTTAACCTTTGCCATCTCTTTTGAATTCAGGTAACAAAAGGAGGCTCCAAAGGGGGCAACTAGAGTGAACTTATATTTTGTGATGTTTAGTGCCTGTTCTGACTATGGATTTCTGAGACAGTGAAAAATAATTATGCGTTTTACCTATTGGTCTAGTATTGGTTCCAGAACTAAAATCGTGGGGTTTGACTTTCCTCTCATAGGCTGGTGAGCCATTCTAGATTAATGGTTTAAATAAAATGTCAAGTATCTGATTGCCATGGAAACATTAATGCAAAGTGGACCCTGTAGCACTTTGTGCTATAGAATTACAATGATATGAATTACCTCAGTCTCGAGACACCTTCTGAAATAGCCAGAGCTATATCCCTGCAAAATGAGTCATCCACGCACAAAGCAAAAAAATGCTCCCACTCGGTCATGTCACTATGCACATAGTTATGAGTTGGACAAATGTCAGGGTTTTTTGTTTGTTTGTTTGCTTGTTTTCAAAGGACAGGAACAGATAATGCCGGCAGAGCCCACTGTGGTGTGGTCCTTGCTTATTGTGGAAGAACCAGTGACAATAGGGTGCCAGCGCTAGTGGTCTAGAATCTTGGGGAGGGAGTGTCTCAAGGGGTGCCAGTCACCTGGGGTCAAACTCAGGAATGCACAGAAGGTACTTCAGACCCTGTTTCAGAACATCTTCATGGAAGACAGGTTCCCATTGCCTCCCCAGCCTGATTATCAGAGCACTGCTGATTATGTTATGCAAATAATGAGAGATGGATTTCACATTTCCCCCAGCCAGGCTTTGCACAGCTTTGCATTTATTATCCCCCTTTAAAAATACAGAGTCCTCAGAGAAACAGAATGGCTCATTTTATTTGTTCGCCAGCAGAGTTGGCACAGACCTGTCAAGCAATCATCCTGGGCTGTGATCTGCAAAGTTGCCCTTTGTTGCTCAAATCCCCCACCCCTCAGATTGTTTACAAGACACACACTGACTACTGCACGCCTCAAAACAAGTTATTTCCTGATTCGGCAAAACTTGTCAGCCTGGGTGATAAAAATGTTACTGCATTTGCTGACAAGCCATCAGATAAACCTGGCCTTACATCCTTAGCACTTTGTCCTCATTCACATCTCAGGACAGTAAACACTTAGCAGGTCTTGGTTCTAGATGATTGTGCAATCAACCACCTGCCCCTTAGCCCTTCAGATACTGCTTTCTACTCACTGATGTTGGTCCATCACCAGGAAAACGGGGACTACATTTCCCTCCTTTAGGAAATAGAAGAATTAAGGTTGTGTTTGTTATATTACCAATATCATCAGTAAGTCAAAATTGGGTCTCTTGATTATAGATAAAAGTCTTTGGTCTCCACAATGGAAATATATCTGAACCACATTTCATGGTAAAGATGTTTCCTTCTATTCTTACTGAAACTGAAACCCAAGAAAACAGCGTATTTATTCCACTGACCTCTCCTGCCTTTAGCATTCTCCTTCATTCTTCTTACAGCTCCCATCCCCAGAAGGAACTAATATAATTTGTGTAAAATGAGCAACTGGAAATGAGTGCTGCAGAGATCAGCTGACACATCCAACTCCTCCACAAGAATTTGTGTGATGCTTTCCCCTGATTTACAAGGTGCAGTCCAGGAATGGTATGAACTCATCAAAGTGAGGGGAAAGTGATTCTGTCACAACTTGGAAAAAGTTCCACAGATCGTTCAAATTAACGTGACCAATGTCTTCCTTTAGGGAGGACAGTCCTTCTTTTGTAAGTTCCGTCCTCCCTCAAAAAGTGTCCTCCTATTTGTCCTCCTTTTTCATATTGGAAGACTAATCTGTAAATGTCTGTATTCGATTGATGCAGAGTCGATCCATTGCATGTGATGTGACATATTTGTATCTAAATAAGCACTTTTTTCTTATAATTATTATTAAAATTAATAACCATGTAAGCATAATTGCAATATAAAATATTACAAATGTTTTATTATGCATTTATCATATTATAGTGTATTATTGTCGCAATGAATAAAATGTTTTATTTACAATATTGTTTTGTTCAATTTATTTTTGTCCTTTTCATTGTAAAAAAGTTGGTCACCTTATTCAAATAAAACTCTGTAGCTCTAGAAAAGTTTATTAAATCAGAGATTTATAATCTAGCTTTGCAAATAGCTACTTGCCATCTGCTTTTGGTGAATCACAACTCATTCCAGATTTGTGGCATAGAATACTGTTATATCTGTGTATAATACACACATATCATAAATGTCCATGTACATATATGTGTGTGTGTTTTATTAACAATACTTGCTGACAATTGTATTGAGTAACTATGAATGTGTAAAACACTAAGACTTGTTGGTTAATCTAAATCACTAGCTAACGCTAACAGCAGCTAATGTTAGTTGAACCTCCACATGAGCCAGGAGATTTATAGATATCTTTTATAGTTATATAAAATCTGTGAAGTAGATATTATCTTTAATTTTCAGATGGGAAAACCAAGACAGAGACCCTGAGTTTACTTGACTATTCAGGCTGATATTTGATGCAGTCAGGACTCTAATGGGGGTCTGTGCTGACTTACAGTCCAGGTTCTACACGTCAGGAAGAAACCTTTAGTTTTCAGTGAGAGCAAACCCAACACAAAACAGCTTGTACAATAAAGGAAATTTATTGTCACGCATAACCAGCAAAGCAGAGGCTGACTTCAGTGGAAGCTTGTTCTGGCAGTTTAAATGATACCTTTAAAGAAATAATTTCTTGTAGTCTATTCAGTCTTGTCTTTCATAATAGGGGTTATTTTGAGCACAGCAGCTCTGTCTCTCCCTTCAGGACACAAAATGCCCTCCCCAGGGGTTCTGGCTGGTACATCTTCCACATGTCAACCAGAAAACAAAAGCTGATTCTTATCTTTCAGAAAAGAGGGAAACTTCTTTTTCTTAGAATCCTAACACATATCTTCTATTAAGTCTTTGAATTTGATAAAATTCCATTCCCATCCTTACACTAATTCTTTGGCCAAAAGAAATAGACCAATTAGAGCCCATATCTGGAAGTGGGTGAGGATCAATCCCACCTAAACAACTTGGCTAAGAATAGGCAGAAGTGATGTTGCCTCCAAAGTTTTCTTTTGTTTGTTTGTTTTTTCTTATACTACTATCAAGGAATATGGAGCAAAAAATGTACCTATGCAATAAATTTAAGAATACACATAGGCCCTGGCCAGTTGGCTCAGTGGTAGAGCATCAGTTCAGAGTGTGGATGTTCCAGGTTTGATTCCCAGTGAAGGCACACAGAAATGACCATCTGTTTCTCCATCCACTACCTATCTCTCTCTTTCTTTCTCTCTCTCCTCCTCCCACAGCCATGGCTTGATTAGCTTGAGTGCATTGGCTCTGGGCACTAAAAATAACTCAGCTATAAGCATGGCCCCAAATTGGCAGAGCATTGGCTCCAGACAGGGGGGTTGCCGGGTGGATCCAGTCAGGGAGCATGTGAGAATCTGTTTCTCTACCTTCCTTCCTCTCACTTGGAGAAGAAGAAGAAAAAATAAATAAGAGAGTACACACAAAACAACATGCACACAGGGATAGTAAATAGAAGCTGAGAAATACAACTTAAGGAACTGTCAGAGAAAAGATAAACAAGGGCAGAGTCCCAGGAGAGAAAATTTGGGCAGTTCTATTGTTTATGTTGTTAGTTTGTTTTGTTCTGTTTTGTTTCATAGGAAATAGCTAAGAGCTGGAAGAGAAAAGCTGAAAGTGTAAAAGTGAGGAAATCAATCATGTGGGGGAAGAAGGAACTATGTGCATATACTTTCTGGGTAGAGCAATAAAAGAAATTATTATAGTGAGAGTTAGTGATAGATGGCAGAAGGCTGAACAACCTACACTTTCTAATAATAGAAAATATCAAACTGCTCTAAATTTTTGAACAGAAAGTTAACATGGCCAAAATTCTATTAGAGTCATATTTTTTTCTATTTCATTTCATTTTGTATCCCTCAGGTTAGAAAGGAAAGGTGATCAATGAAAGGAAAAAACAAACAGAAGGAAAGCAAGCAGGTGCCTGGGATGTGACGTTGTCGTCCTCCAAAAATGTGTGTTAAGTACATACTGGACCATGAGTCAGGCAGTGTGCACAAAGCTAGGAGAGAGGACACAAAGATCTATTAGGTATAGAACATGTCCTCAAGGCGCTCACAGTCTTAAAGTTCAAATAAATATGTAGATATCAATTGCAGTCCAATCTGATAGAGAGTATTTGGAGATAAGACAAAAATACCATGGGTACACAAGAACAGCAACTAAACAGCAACTCAACCTAAAGGGATATAAGGAGTCCACATTTGAGCTGGTTCTTGTAGAGGCAACAGTAGCCTTAATTAACATGATGGCTTGGTAACATGAATGGTGTGTTGTAGCTAGGTTATGTTTAGGGAAGGTAAATGGATTGAAAAGAACAAAAAAGATAAAAGGAAGGAAAGGAGGGAGGGTGAGAAATGCAATTTTTTTCTTAACTGTTTGCACTCATTTGTCCTGTGGTTGAACAATCCCAGCTTTCCCTTTTTCTGTTTTGGGAATTTTCAGTAGGTCTGGCCTTAAAATGTCACCAACAATAACAACAACAACAAAATAAATGGGAAAGAATAAAATAACATTTACAATTAGAGTGAGCAAGAGAATGTGGTTGGTTCTGAGTATTTAAAAGAATTTAGTTTGTACACATTTCATATCTTTCCACCTTTGACCTGTTCTATTGGTAGTTCCTGATTAATTTGTGGTATTGCATAGAGAGAAGGGACACTTTCTTCAAAATGAAACATGGATTTGGCACTGGGAATGGAAACCAGATCAATTAACATTATGTTTCCACTAATTGATACTCTGTTAAGACAGTAATATATGCATGTCAGACAGAGAAAGGGAAGATGACAAACCATTGTTTTGACCTTAAAAAAAGAAAGAGCATTATAAAGAAATAAATTCAGACGTCAGTAGTTCCAACTGAGAATTTTTCTCTGCTGCAATTGAGAAATGTCACTGTGTTGGAAATTCTGGAAACTGGATCAGAGGTGAGGAGTAGAGGGCCAGCAATGATTGTGCATGAACCTGAGATGTGTCATTCCCTATCTCTGGAGTTTCTTGAATTCCTACAAATATTCATTCACTATAAGAAGTAACTTATAACTATTGAATTACACTGCCAGTTACACTGACTCATCCTGCACGTTGTGCTTGGTATTGCAGACTTTCCATTTCCTACCTTCCACAATGCATTTTTGTTCAATTATTCATTGAAATAAGTTCTCCTGAAATTTGGGAGAAAGTAAGTGTTATATCCAATTTCATACCAAATTAATTAATCATATTAATGTTTCTACAATAAATACAAAAGGAATTAATCATGACTAGCAACATATTGAAATGTGAAGCTCAGATTTTGAAGTTTCCTCTGCTCATTATGTACCTTAGAAGCTTTGGAAGGTTACCGTAGCTTTCTGCTTCTTCGTCCTTTGTTCTGTTGCTGTTGCTGTTCTAAGTCAGTGACTAAAACTTGGGGACAAGTGTGTTAGTAAGTAAAAGTGGAGGATGAGTTTTCTTCTCCTGGCTTTAAGGAGTAACTAATTAATGCTTTATAAAGACAATGATCATAAAACATTTTAGACTAGGAATTGGTACATGATAGCCTGTGAGCCAAATCTGGTCTTCTGTCTATCTTTGTATGTCATTTATGTATTGTCTATGGCTACATAGGTGCAACTATGACAAAGCAGAATAGTTGTGACAAAAAGACACCATATGACGCAAAAAACTAAAATATTTACTCTCTGGACCTTGACAGAAAAAAATTTTGCCAATTCCTGCCTTTTATTTATTTATTTATTTATTTAGATAGGCAGACAGACAGACAGGGACAGACTGACAGGAAGGGAAAGAGATGAGAAGCATTATCTCATAGTTGTGGCACCTTAGTTGTTCATTGATTGCTTTCTTATATATGCCTTGACCGGGGAGCGCTAGCCAGGCCAGTGACCCCAGTTCAAGCCAGCAATCATAGGGTCATGTCTATGATTCCACATTCAAGCTGGTGATCCCATGCTCAAGCCAGATGAGCCCACACTCAAGCTGGCAACCTTTGAGTTTCAAACCTGAGTCTTCAGTATCCCAGGCTGACATTCTATTTACTGCACCACCATCTGGTCAGGTGCCAATTCCTGCTTTATATGGGTACAATAGATTTTTTTTTTTTTACTTTTGATTGTTTGATTATCTCAACTATTTGAGGGTAAAATTGTTTAAGTGATTCTAATTATAATTTCCTTGAAGACTGCAACTCAGAATTGCCTTCTATGGCAGATAGTAGGCAGCATAGTACTTGACACATAGTAGTCACTCACTGTATTGTGGTTGAATGGATGAATAAATGAATGAGTGAATGCTGAAAGCTGACAGATATTGAGTAAGGATTTCATCTTACTTTAATGCTTAACTTTTTTATCTCTGAAAAAAGGAGAAGCTCTGTTGTTATTTATAACATGTTTTGAGATTAGATACAATTACAAAAAATGTTATAATTCTACAGCATTTACTTTTGCACTTTAGTTTTTTAGTAAACATTATAGTGATAACCATGTTCCAAGCATATGTACTTTGCAAATGTTGTCATTTAATCTTCATGCACTCTTTGCTGGAGTGTCAGACAAGAAAAATGAAGTACAAAGGTAGGAAGTGACTCCATCAGAGGCTTTTAGGTACTCAGTGGCAGAACCAGAATTGGGGCCCAGCAGTCTAGCTTAAGAATTGGTTTTTTCTCTACCGTGTAATGCTGCCCTGCCTTTTGTGAGGGGATATGTTACTTTTTTATTTTTTGTATTTTTCCGAAGTTAGAAGCAGGGAAGCAGACAGACTCCCGCATGCACACAGCATGCCCACTAGGGGGCAATGCTCTGCCCATCTGGGGCATTGCTCCACTGTGGCTGGAGCCATTTTAGCACCTGAGTTGGAGGCCATGGATCCGCCCTCAGCGCCTGGGCCAACTTTGCTCCAATGGAGCTTTGGCTGAGGGAGGGGAAGAGAGAAACAGAGAGAAAAGAGAGGGGGGAGGGCAGAGAAGCAGATGGGCACTTCTCCTGTGTGCCTTGGCTAAGAATGGAACCTGGGACTTCCACATGCCAGGCCAACACTCTATCACTGAGCCAACCCACCAGGGCTGAGCTATGTTATTTTCTAAAGACTGAGCTCTCTACTTAGGTTTTCTTTCCTCTTCTCATTGGATCAAGCCCTATCGAGGGTGATGTGTTAATTTTGGTGCCCACAAATACCTGAAGGTAAATATAAATGCAAAAACTCTTTTTCATAACATGGCTAATTCTGGTCAAAAGCAATTCTCTGTAAAGTGTTTAATCCTTCAGAAAACTCATTTTATCCTATTAATTCATGATGAAAAGATTTCAAAATTGGGTAGGTGGAATTTCAGATGTTCATTCAACTAATCCATTTTATTCATTTGAATATCAGTTTGAAGGGGTAAACTAAGTGAAGAAAACATAAAAATGTGTGATTGCCTGTATCAGCCAATTCTCAGTTGCAAACATCAAAATAACTAGGTTAAGTAAGAAAAAGAAATTCCCTGGAAGGATAGTGGGTAGTTCACAAACTGAAAAACCAGGCTCTTGTAATAAGTAAGAATTAAGAGACTGAGCATCAAAGGAAGAGCTAACTGCAGAGTATCATAGCTGTCTGGATAGGGAAGACCACTCCAGCTCTGCTATTCCTGGCCACTTCCCCTTGTCCTGGTGGAGAAATTAGAATGTTGCTGCCACTTATTGTAAATATTGTCTCAAGGGTCTATGTGTTTATGCATTACTATCTCAAGTTCTAAAGGCCTAGAAGGGTCAAATGTGCATATCTTAGCTGCCAAAGTAAGGATGGGAAATATCTGGCTTTTTGTCACTAAGTTTTACAGGGGAGACCTCAAAAATCAGAGAGCACTCAGATGCTGGAGAGTTCACACCCATACCCATATGCTATATGCACATGTATATACCACATAGGTCCCCAGTAACAGCCCCTGCCACTCAGTGTTCTGTGTTTTTCTTATTTAGAAGGCACTTTTCAAGAGGATGTTCCTTTCTCTGGTTCTTTTGCAGGTCAATAAACAATGATTTTCAAATGATGGTTACAGTTTCAACAAGCACTTTTTTAGTTGTGCCAAAAAGTCAGGAGTTTGGCATAAACTTTAAGCTATTACAGTGGTCCCTCATTTATCACAAGGGTTAGAGTTTCCAGAACCCTCCACAATAGGCAGAAATCCACGAAGTAGCGACCTTATATTTATTTTATTATTTATATGTATTTTAAGGCTTTGTTTTGATTTAATATTCTTTTAATATGTTTTAATTAATATTTTTATATTGTTTTCAGCTTTTTAGGCTAGAAAATGCTTATTTTACTGAAAAAATAATTAAAATAATAAATATATAAAAATAACTATATACTGCAAAATCCCACAATATAGCAAAAAATATGCAATACAAAATTAGATAGATACAATTTAAAAATCTGCAATACAGTGAGACCGCAAATAGTGAACGCAATATGGTGAGGGATGACTGTATTTTTAAAACAGGGAGACTGTGTACCTTACCTGAATTAATCATCATGAGTCAATGGGAATCAACAATTTTGTCCTACAGTATTTGTTTGTACTTAGAGAAAAGTTGTGCACTCACTACTTTAATTTACAGAGAGCAAGTACTCATTCAATGTCAATTTCTAAGGGTAAGAAACTAAAGAAGAGAATTCACAGACATGCTAGAAGTCTAATTCAAACTCTCGGTGAAGAATCAAAAAAACTGTTTTTCACATGTGTATCTGATTTGACTTTTTGCATATTTGTTATTACATTATATGTCAATATTTCTCTTTCAATTTTTTTTCAACAAAAATTTATTGAGCTTCTTGCTAAGTGCCAGGTAATGTGCAAACAGAGCACACAGTGTTGGCCTTATTCTAGGTGCAGAAGGCACCACTCTTTCAGGAATTATAACCAATGTAACTCTGGTGGACTCTCTACTAAGATTTTTATCCTTCTTCTTAAATCATTGCAATGAAAGATGTTTAAAACCAAATTATTTGTTCTGTAGAATGTATTTTATTTCAATCAAATAATCAATTCATAAATGTGGTAGATAGTTAGATAAATGGTCCCCAATGAATCATGCCTCTGCAACGTTTCTTGTTGCTACCCCCATCAAGAGGTGAAATCTGACTTACTTGCCCCTTAAATCTGGGCCAAATCTGTTATTTTTATTGACCTAAAAGTGGTAGAAATGATGGTGTGCAAATTCAGGAGCCTAGATCTCAACAAGCCCTACAGCTTCCTCTTTCACTATCTGAGAACCCTAATACTGTGCCATGCTGTGGAGAAGCCCAGTTTAGGCCACTGGAAAATGAGAGACCACTGGTAAGATCAGTGAAGTGCTCCAGTCAACTGCCAGCACCCCTGCCAGAATTGTGAGGGAGGCTGTCTTGGCCCTGCCAGCCCCTCCAGCTGCCGAGAAGCACAGCGACAGCAGCCAAAACCCTGCCCAACTGATCGTCAGAATGGTGAGTATCTGAATAATTTGGTAAGCAGCAATAGATAACCGAACAGAAAGTATTTATGAAATACCTATTACCACCACATTTACCATTCTTGGATTCAGATTCTCTGACCAGATCTGATTTCATCATATTCATCTATAATTGGCTATTTCCTCAAGTTAGGTAGAGTTACTTACCTGATGAAATTAAGTATTTTAGATAAAGTTGAATACTGGAAACTCTCCATTGTCCTATTTATGTTTACTACTTTTTCTTGGAAAATAATTGTGAGTTTTTTTATAGTCTCATAAATGTTTATAGAAAAATTACGTGTTCATTAATTACCTAGCGTTATAGTTCCAGGGAAGGAGGAACACAGATGGAAAAGAATTGAACAAAACCTTAAGAATAACATTATTAGAACTTCAAATGTTACTTGGGTAGAACACCTATAAGTCTCTGTGCCAGTTCCCATGTGTAACATGAGGGCTGCTTGTGTATTGTGTGTTTATACCTTGCCCAACATAAGTCACAAGTACCTATAAAGAATTCAGATTTTAATAAAAGCCTAAAGTTTTGTTAACAAAGAAGGGTTTTTATGACCTGCTAAGTGATTTTCATGGCAACCATATACTTACAAATACAACTGAAAAACATTTTAAATACAACCCCCCTACACACACAAATATAAAACACTTTCCTACATCAACCCATATTTCTGAGGGTCAAGAAATCCTAATAACCATGTCCCATTCTTCAGGACAGCCAAACAAAGCTGGTTTTTGGGACAGCAGCTCCAGCCCTTTCCTACCTGAGTTTGCGCCTGAAATGAACCTGCACATCGGGATTATTTGGCAGAGTGAGTGTGAGCATTAACAAACACCAGAATCATTTCTTTTCATGCAGGAGCAAAGACTACTTTGTTTCCTGTAGATAGAACATTGAGGCTTCTTTCCTGGGCTGCTGTACACATCCTTTTTCATTTTGAAGCAGAACCATTATTGCCTTCCCCTCTGCCTTAGAAAGGAGGGCAGGACGTCTACACAAACGTGCACCCTCGTGTCAGTGAGGTACATGTGACATGTGCTCCTTCCTGTCATTTGCATGAGAAAAGCCAATACTGTAATAACTATTTTTCCTTCTGTGCTTTTATCTGACAGGTAAAAGCCTATTAACAGTGCCTCAGATTGTCTCATTGAAATTAGACTCATTTATCTAAAACTGAAAAGATCTACCCAAACTTGCCTTATTACATAGCAAATTGATAGGCATATTGAAATCATTCTTATTCTTTTTCAGCAAGGTGAAAATCAAGGTTTATCACATTTTTCAGCTAGTGGTTATTAGAAATCTGCAGGACAATTAAATATAATTTGAAAAATTACATTATAAAAAGAGAACATCAATTTCAAGCATGATCTTTTAGAGTTTGAATTGTTGACTTGAATTGCATCTCAGAATTTATTACATCCATTCCCAAGGTAAATACTGTTAAGCAAGCTTGAACTAAGCTTAACAGATTTTAACATGTTCAGTTATAATATTTATTTAAGAAGAATTATCTCTCGCTCTTCTTACACATAGGTATTTGCTACAACTCTTTAGAGCTTTGCTTCCCAGATGTAATCCCTATGCCTGAAAAAAAGTTTTCATTACTCTTTCTGAAAGGGAGTATGTGTGCTTTTGACTTTACTATCAGGATAACTGGGGAAATATTTTGACTCAATAATCTGTGTAAATCATATTTAATAGAATGAGTTCATCTTTCAAAGTCCAGTATAAATATGTATGATAAACCACAGCTCACTGGATCCATCTAAACCACAGTAACTTATGTCATTTTATGTGTTGCAATGACCAGAAGGAAACTTTGAACAAGTACATAATATATCGTTCTATGGGTAATATTGACCAGATGCTCTCCATCTTCTCTGAGGATAGACTAGCATGCAGAGGGCTCATACTCTTTAAAAGGAATTCAGGTTGGACCTTCCTTCTGATAATGAGTTGTTGAGTATTAGAATTAGTTAATGAGAGACATTATATTATTATCTCCTTTGCAGTAAGATAGTACAATACTATTCTTTTACCCTCTCTCAGTCTGCCTGTTTAATTTTATTTCTCAATATTTATCAAAATTTCTGTTGTCCCTGGCCGGTTGCTCAGTGGATAGAGCATCAGCCAAGCATATGGACATCCTGGGTTCGATTCCTGGTCAAAGAACACAGGAGAAGCGACCACCTCCTTCTCCCACCTGCTTCCTCTCCCCTTTTTCTCTCTCTTCACCTCCCGCAGCCAGTGGTTCAATTGGTGCAAGCAAGGCCCTGGGTGCTGAGGATAGCTCTGTTGGAGTGCATTAGCCTCAGGTGCTAAAAATAGCCCCAGATGGGGTTGCTGGGTGGATCCCAGACAGGGCACATGTGGGAGTCTGACTCACTATCTCCCCTCCTCTCACCCGATAGAAGAAAATTCTGTTGAGAGAAACACTACTGAGGAAGTATTATTTGCAGAACGTGATGTTCTTTATGAAGAAATTCTCCCATTATCCAGTTTCCTTGGGATCAAAAAGATCTGGAAGGAGCCAGGCACTTGGAGTATGTGTCACCACCCTCTGCCCCTACAGAATTGTTTTACTAAATAATACTTTTGTTTGGTGCTATCACACAAATAAGAAATTGGTCTCATAGCCGTGTCTCTTGCAAGGATGCTGTTGAGATTACTGTTTTCTGCTCACACAGTTTACTCTTTACAAAGGCCTCTGAGAAGAATGACTCCCAGTTACTAGTAACCAGAGTAATTTCACCTTCTGTAGTGATTAGTATTTGTTGAATCAGCACAGTGATTGTTTAAAGCAACATTTCCCATTTTATAGTGGCAACCAGAAAACCTAGACACAATTTTGTGATACACCCATGGGCAGACACTGAATATATTGCAGCAAGTTTCCCTGCTTATTTTTATATCTTCATCCATGTGTCATTTTGTTATAATAATAATATTTATAATAATAACATGTTTATTACATACTTCCTATCTGCAAAGATATATGCTAACAGCTCAATATATAGCATTAACTTAATTCTGACAAAATAGTAGTAATAATTATTTTCTTCATATATATATGTATATATATGTGTGTGTGTATATATATATATATATAACAAAAGGTCAGCACAGTTTTCTATTTCTTCTAGCTATTAAGGGAGAAATGGAAATTTCTTTAAAGATAGGTTCTTGATAATAAGAACAAACATGTAGAGGGCAGCATCTAGGTGCCAATCACTGCAGCATAGGCCTTACATGGGTTATCTTAATTAACATCAGGAAAATCTCATGCCATAGATACTATCAGAAGTACTATCATCAGTACTACTTATTAGTAATAGGACTATTATTATGTTCATTATATTGATGAGAAGACTGATGCAGACAGAAATTAAAATACTTTCCAATATCAAAGGTCAGTGTAGAGGTAGGCTGTGAACCCAGATAGTTTAACTCCAGAATCCAGGAGGATAAACATGACATTATCATGTTAGTATTTTATATATCCTTGTGAGGTGAGGGGGTATTCATATCTAAGTGCCTGCATGTGTCCATTCACACACACACGCACACACACCCCCACACACACATCTTCTGCTTTCGTTTTCTTCTGGGGAAGCTACCTTGCTCAGTATCGAGGTGAAAGAATTTTTCTATTTAATGGAGTAGGTAGTTCTGACTGCAGTCTGGGAAGAGGGCTAGATGACTCTTAAAAATTCCTTTCTGCCCCAGTTCAACTGGGTTAAATGCTCCTTGAGGGCAGAGACTATGCAAATGTACTTTAAGCAGTAATAAACCTAAACTGCTCTTTCCTGACTTGTTAGTGCTCCTTGGCTTTTCATGAGTCCCAAAGCTGGACAGATTTCACGTTCCTGTGTGCCTCTTCATTAACCAAGAATGACTTCATTTCCCTCGGAATGAGCTCTGCTCTGCTTAGACCACACCCATTGGTATCTTAACTGTGTGATGACTGCCTATTAACAGCTCTGTTAACAGGTTCTGAACTTTTACCCTGTGGATGGAACTTTTGGCCCCAGAATATACTAGGGCACCTGGTTCTTGCTGAGACGCTAGAGAATGAGTGCGTAAGAGTTTCTGCAAAATATTGTAGTTGAAAGTAAATCCCAACCACATCAAGGCAAAAATGGAATACTTTATAAATCCACCATTATCATGGAACACTCGAATGAATGAATTTGGGTTTTCAGTGATTCCGTACCAGGGCCTTTCTGCCTTTCTTACAAACCTAACCAGAACCTCAGCAAATCACAATGAACCAGAGTCCCTTATTGAAAGAAAGTGGGGAGATTTTGCTTTGTGTTTGTTTGTATGAGAAATAAAATGGAAGTTAATGGATCAAGTCAGAAGTAGAACAGTTAGGATGCAGGTATTGGTCTACAATAAAAATAAATTTTCTAGCGCTAAACAATTACTATTTGATCATGGGTCTATGAAATCTGCCATATCACAAATAAAATGTTCAATTTGCTTTTGGTATGTATTTCTTTTTTCTCATCTGTAGGGGGTGCATTTAGAAAACGTGTCTTTGAAGGGGTCAGTATTTCTCATCACTGGAGAAGTTGGCTCTTCTGAAAAATCAGTGATTCTCTTCAAGATTGGCTTCTTCACCACATGGAAAGACAAGGAGTACATATCTGTCAGCATCTAGGTTGCGTCTCCAGCAGGGGACTAACACCCTGACTGGGAGCCATAGGCTTTTCGATCATGAGGACAAGATCATCTCTCCCAGCTCTGCTCTCTGTGACATGATTGATAATGTCTATTTGTACCACTATGTAAAAGCTGACAAGATCATGAGGATGACTATTTACCATGAAAGGCGGTGTAGTATATAGAGATATAGCGTACACTGGGTACACTGGTTAAGAGCAGGGACTGTGGACTCAGACTATCCAGGTTCATCTCTACTCTGCTCCTAACTACCTATTCACCTCAGAGAAATGAAAGAATTAAGTCTATGTATGTGCATAAAATACTTAGAAGTGTAATAAGTGCAACATTTGTGTAAGCTGTTAAATCAATGGATCTTGACACAAACATCCTTTGAAAGCTGACCTCATTTCCATTCTCACTGCTTTCACCCCCTGTGGATCCTCATCACCTCACCCATCCATCTAAGATAACTGCCTCCAAACTGGTCTCCTCAACCCTCCTCCTTTTGATCAATCCTCCATGCAGAGCCCTTGTTAGTCATTCTAAAATGACACTTTCACTGCTTTCCAACAAAAATCACTTTCTCCCATGTCATTTATTCTTCTTTGCCTGATACTTAATTCCCTCTACAGTTTTTGCTCCTGCCTCATTGTCAGCTTGTATTTGGAATGACTTCTTCTTACCACTGCACCATAGAAGTGGCTGTGTCTTTTGTGGTGGAGATAGAGTCAAGCAAGAGAAGGAACCAACCGAAAGAGGTATAATATAGTTATTTCTAACTTTTATTTACTAAATCAGGGCTTCTGAGGTTGGTTTAAAGCAAGGCCTGGCTACATTATGTTGAAGTCTGAGCCCAGGCCACTTCTGAGGAATTGAGAAAGTCTCTGTGGATGGTGAGCCCACAGCTACCTTGTGTCATGTCCACTGCTCCTAATCTACCCTCGATCATGAAAAGTGGGAATGGCATCTGATGGGTCAGAAGCTTTACTGAATGCTTTCTTGCACAGTGAGAGGCAGGCACATTAGCTGCTGTTATAACTGGCCTATACATCATATTAACATAACACACTTTATAGCTTTAAGAAGTATTAAACAGGAATGAAGGCAGGTACTGCATTGTTAATGGGTTTACAACATCTCTTTTTTCTTACTCCTTTATTCTGGCCATCCACAGCTGGAATTATTTCTCTTTTTGGTGAAGCAGAATGGATTCATTTCCAACCTGCACTCTGCTATAGTTACTTATGGAATCTGTATATTGGGTAAGGCAAGGATATTGATACTATATTGATCTCGTTTCTCATCTTAAGAATATGTGTGTGAGTGCTGCGCATTGCATCTCTGTGCATTTTAGTTACGTTTTAGAAAATTCCATAGTTGGCAGGGGCGCCTCTCCATGCTTCTTGCTTTTCTTTGTCTGCTCCCCATGAAACTGATCAGGTTGCCAAGTTCTTACTGACATCAAAGCAGGCTCTGGGCTCAGATCATCTCTGTGGGATGCAGAGGAAGAGGAGAAATAGCTCTTGCCTACAGAACATTTCTCTGACTGAGTTCTAAGTAAATTCTGGGGCTTATCTGACAGTTTTTTCACTGGCCAGGCTCCTAGTGAAGTCAAATATTACAGCTGACGTCAATTGGCTCATAGCCAGGTGCTGGACTCATGTTGGGAAAAATCTCAGGACAACAGATCCATCCCCCTTGGCTCTTGATTTTTATAGTTCCGTTTTGCATGATGTTCTTTCAAACAGCAAGAAAAACAGTAAACACATTACATAGGAAACACATGCGTACATTCCTTTTCTCCAAACGCAAATGAATACAACGCCAACCCTAACAAAGGTTAATTAATAGTACAACAGAGATTTTGATTTTTTTTTTTTAATTCTTCCCACAGTCTGCAGAACTAGGTCTTGCCAGTGCTGTGTTCTTTAGCGGTATATTCTTCACACCTGTGCAAAAACTCTTGTTCCTTTGCTTACCTTTTCACATAGAGATAGATGCAAGTCTGAGGCTAGCAAATTTGCCAAGCAGTGACCTTAATTTCTGTGTCCAGGAATTCCCATATTTGAATACCTTCCTACGCAGTTTAAATCTTTCCCTTATTTTTCTCAGAAGCCCACCTGCTCATGCTGTCCCTGGTATTCTAGGCTCACCTATGAGAAACAACAAAGCCTTCTTCTGCTAAACAAGTATTTCACAATCACCAAACTGTGTACTACTTCTCACCCCCAGGGATCCTTACCAATTGATGGGTCATCATCAGCAAAGGATGAGTTTGTGTTTAAGGAGATCTAACTTGGGAAAACTTCCTGTAGGTGAAGCAGTTTTGGACTGAAAAGATATTTCTGTTCCTAGTTTTAAGGAACACACTCAAATACACATAGGAAGGCCACATTTGGGCCTAACATAACTCATGTATATACAAATGCACACAGTGGGCAAGATAACCCAGAACCTTGCAAGATGTGGATTTCCTGAGAGAGCAATAAGGCATATATATCAAGACTAGGGATGATCTTGTGTTTTCTTATTTCAAATGGAAACGGGGATCCTGCCACCCCTGGAAACTCTGTTTAGAATCTTCCCATCCTGGAACCTTTCCTGGACTACATTGTAGAGATGAGAAAAAGAGAAACTATCCCTGTTTACTCAGCAGACTCTCTGGTGTTTGTTTTTGGAATGAAAGCCCATCAACAATGCTTTAAATATTTTTAAAAACACCTTAATTGATATCATCTCATGGTTTTAGACTTTTATTTTTATTGTATCTTAGGGACCGCCTGAGTCATATGTATTCAGCCTGTACATTTTACATATTAGGAAAACAAGACCCAGTTTGTGGACAAGCTGAACCTAGAACCAAGAATCTTGTTCACTTTCTGCACCACGCTCTCTTACTTTAGGAAACTCATGAATGCAACTTATTCTAATGAGAATTTTCATAAGCTCCCCCCGCCAGCTATTTTTAATCCTCTGATAAGAAAGTTTTGTGCAATTTAATGTTGCATAACTCACTAATTTACTTCTATTAAATGTTTGCAAAACATTTTTGGAAAATAGTATGAGTAAAATAAAGCAAAGCAATGGAGGCAATTACTTCCCTTGACAACAGAAATGTAATCATGCCCTTTATGAATTCATTGCTAATGCTTTATCCTTATTCTTTCAAATATGCCATGGCTATCAGATGCATAAAAGTGAAAAACTGCTTTAATCTTTCCAGTATGAACTGAATGTTAAAAACTTACTAGATACTAGGCAATGCAGCTCAAATTTTATGTGAGAAATATTGTACGTAATTACAATTAGTCCTAAAACTTTAGATGTTCTTATTAGCTATCTTTATGTTCTACCCTATCCCCAAATTAACTCTACTCTAATTAGGCTACTTTCTCTTCTGTCCCCAATTTCTTTCTGGAGCTAAAATCAAATTTGTGTTTTTTGTTGTTTTTTTTAAACTGTCTTTCTTTTCCTGACCCAAAGTCATATGTATGCTCAAGTTGAAGCTCAAATTCTACCTCTGCCTCATTAATTCTTCTCTCTAGAAGTTATGATTTTCCTTCCTTAATTTAAATTCTGAAATCATACCATTTACACCACTAAATTTCATGCTTAATTATATCCAGTATGGTGTAACTTGCTGATTTATGTTCATCCAACTAAATTTGCACTTAAATTGTGAAATGTTTTATGCAGACATTATATGTTTTCTCTGTTCCTACAACACCCAGCACTCTAAAGCAGAAACAGAGGCCAGCAGGTGTTTGCTTTTGATTAGCCTATGAGTTGTTAAAGAGTTATGTGATTCAAGGCATAGGTCTTGCTACTACTCAAAGTGTGGTTCGTGGACCAGCAGCATGAACATTCCCTAGGAACTTGTTAGAAATTTGGAATGTTAGACCTCATTCCAGACTTGCTGATTTTAAAAAAAATCAGTGATTTGTAAAGTTTGAGAAGCACTACTAGCTTAGGAGAGAGAGGTTTCCCACTGAATTCTGACCAACATGGTGCAGGTGCATAACTTCTAGCCAGTGCTGGTACATAGTCTCAGAGAAAAGTGATTCTTCAACATTTGTGGTCATCAACGCCATAAAGTATTTGATGAAAACTTAAGAACCTCTTTTTGAAAAAATGAACATAGATACATAATATTTTACTAATTTGTGAGTTTAAAGGATGCATTAAGCTTATAAATAGATACTTTATCGCACTATTAGCACTGTGTTAAAAGTCCCTATTGAGGATCATAAGTATATGAAAGTTAACAATTGTTATTTACCTGCTGAAATGCTTGCTGGTGTGTTGCATGTTTACTGCTGAAAAACAAGGGAGGTCTAATTGGCCTTCCTCTAAGGGGATAGTCTTTGTATTTGTACTAAGTGGTTGGGTAGATGATAATAATCACATGTAATGTTGTTCTTATATGTGGGGTATCAATATTAGTCTTTAAAGCTAATTTACCCATGAAAGGGGCCTTCATGTAATAGATTTAATTCATCTCAGTAATACAGCGAGCTTTGATTTAAGCAGTCAAGATTGTCTACCAAATTGTGCACTTAATTTAAAATTTTTTTCCCCTCTATCTTTCTTTTAATCCAAGCAAAGAGCCACAGGCTTTTCATGTATATTTTTAAAGTCCTTTGGGGTGATGATCTGAATTGCTCTTAATTATCAATTAAATTTTCTCCAAGTAGATTGTTAAAAGTTTAGATGAGCCCAATTAGTGAGAACCTCACTCAAACAGCAAGAGTGAAGTTGGTCATTTTGTCTTCTTTATTGGGCAAAAAGAAAGGATCAATATTAAGTGGGGATTATGGAAATGGATGCTAAAACTAAAAGACAAATTAAAAAGGTATACCAGCGAAGTCACAGAAGTAATCTTTCTTTTTGGTATTGAGTTTTCCAAGATGCTAGTAATATTAGTTTGAAAATATATGACCCCATTTATGCTAAAGAGAGTGATACATTAGTGGTTATATTTATATTTTAAAACTATACTATTCTATATTCTTTACTAGTTCTTCTTCTTGGGAGAAATAATATCCAAACATATATTAAAGGCAATTGAAATTTGCTAATCAATAACATGTAAAATTGGGTTTATCTATTCTGACGACTTATATAGGACCTCTGTGAGCATACTCAGAAGACACACAGCCTGGTACTCTTCTGCCAATACAATCCCAAAAGCAAGTCCAAGAAATCTTGATGAAGTGTGAAGTTCTCAGAACTTCTCAGAACAGATTATGCCTCAGGGCAAACCAATCATGGAATGAAAAATAGAGTCCTTACTAGCCATAGGAGAAATTTTAGAGTTGGTACAGAGGGCTGGCTAGTAATAACAAGGTATATCAGATTACCTCTTTCGTTATTCATCTCCAAAGGAAGATTTAGACTATCTCACATTCTTCATTATTGAGGTTCTGGGTGAGAATCAGAGCTGAAAAAAACAAAAACTGAATTGCATTTAATTGGATCCAATTGTATACATTTGTAGAGCACCTAGTATATGTCAGGCACACTTCTTGGTTAGTGGAGGAAAGAAGAGTTAGAAACAAAGAGAGGGTCAGGGGTCAGTACAATTAATAAGACATGCTCTATTCTTAAGAATTTTGCTGTCTAGTTGGAGAAACAAACACTAAGGATTAAATAACTGATAACATCTAGTGTTAACCCTTAGGAGACTAAGTAAAGTGAACAGAGGAGGCTGGATTAATGTTCTCTTTAATGTTTTATGCCTTTTATTTTTCTCACCTTATTTCACTGGTTAGAAGGCTGTATTTTTATAAAGATAAAATCTTATTAAAGAAACTCTATACAATATTAGGCATACTTCAGCGACGTGAATTCCAAAGATAGTTTATAAAATGGTTTTGAAAAAATTTAATCAAGATTGGCCTTAGTGAACTTAGAAATCAGATAAAAGTTAAATCTGCTATGTTTTCAAGATCTTACTTTAAAATACAATTAAAAGGGGGAGGAGAAATATAAGATGTATTGGTAACTTTCTTTTCATTTTTAAAATTCTTTTCACTTAAAATTTTTTCTTAATTTTTTTAATGCTTTTTAATTTGGAAGAACTTATGTGAAACCTAATATAGATCAATTTCATTTTTTTGTTGCTTTTTCCTTAGTGAACAGTTGTATACTGTTATGTTCAGATACTTAAGAAAACATCTGGGTTAAGTCTTTAGAGTGGGATAATGTGACCTGATTTGCTTGGGATGAGATCATTTTTCTACATTATTTCATAGCAATTCAAGGGCAGTCATATGCCAAAACCAAAGGCAAGTATCACTTGATTTTCCACTCAGTCTTCAATAGACACTTGGTTCCCAAGAAGAGAATTATGTTGCCAAGAAAAGTGATTTGACTTTTGCCTAATCTGCATAATACCATTATAAACAGCATAGAAAATAAAGTAGGATGTGAAGAGAGTAAGACAACAGCAATGACAGCGATGCTGTTATCTATGACGACAACAGTGCTTACTGCTTTGGCATCAATATTAATAAAAAAGTTATAAGGACAATGGTAACCCTCTTTCATATGAATCCTAAATTGTTTGTATCTCTAGGACATGCTATTACCAAAAATAACAATGGTCCTAGGCAGAATCCTTGATAGATATTAGGGCAAGTTGAATGAAATTTGGCTAGTAGAGCCAAATTTACAAAGCTATAATATACAGTATTATAGTTTTCTTTTAATTTTCCCATGGGGAACACTAGGCTTAGAATTAGTGAAGGAAGGGAAATTTAAGGGTAATGTAGATAAATGATAGACTGCTTCATCTATCACTGCAAAACCAGAAAGAGAGATGAGAATGGCTCAATGGTGAGTTTGCACTATGGTGAATTGTTGACAGGTTTTCAGGAAGAAATCCAGAATGAAGAGGAGAGAAAAGTCATTTCTGTTAACTATTTGTATATCTGTAGGTAAGCATTATAACCTTAAAATTAGTTTCTGTAAAACATAAAATACTGTTGAGAGCTAGAAGCCATCTTAGAAATCACTAAAGCTATCTCATTTTACAGAGACAAGGCTTTAAAGCTAACAGAGGTTAAATAGCTTGATGACTGTCATAGAGTCTCTGGCAGTGTTGGGGCAGGAATATATGTGTCCCAGTTCTCCTCTGACAGCTTTGAGAGGTAAGGGAGTTTTCACAGAGGCTTCAACTCTGAACAGATTTAAGCAGATTGTGACAGATGGACTGTGTTTTTTGCTGCTCTCACCAACATGTGCACTTATTGAGATGTTCTGTGGTGTAAGGTTTAACATTTATATTTTTACTCATTGTTCATTGTGCTGCTTGGAGAACACTAACTATTTGTAAACAATACAATTTATTTTCCTGAAAGGTTACATAACAAAGTAAAATCACTAACTGGAATTTAAAACTGCTGTTAAATTTTCTTTTCAAAGCAAATTACTTTTCCTTGTTTGGTGACCTGCTTTCTAGCAGCCACATAGAGAGATGGAAAAAGTGTGCATGTCCCACTGTGGTTTTTGTTGAGGTCATGTTACTTCAGTATAAATTCTAAAGCCTGAATCTCTTTCTCCCTCAACACCGGGAGATTCTTATGTAGTTATGTAAAGTGGAATTATTAATTTCTCTTTTGAGGTGGGTAATTGATTTACATGCCTTTAAACTTTTTTTTGTTTTGTTTCTAGGTTTGTGTATCAATTTTATTTTTAAATATATTGGTTCATAGTGTCCCCTAAATATATTGGTTCTTTTATCCCCATTGCTCTTGGCCTCAGAAAAAAATAACTTCCACTGCTGTCAGACCAATCACCCATCGGGCTATATTCTGCAAAATTCTTTTATTCTTTTTTAAACCTCAGCCCAGCTGGCTGGCTCAGTTGTAGACTGTCGGCCTGGCTAGTGGAAGTCCCAGGTTCGATTCCTGGCCAGGGCACACAGGAGAAGCACACACCTGCTTCTCCACCCTTCCCCCTTTCCTTTCTCTCTATCTCTCTCATCCCCTCCCACAGCCAAGGCTCCATTGGAGCAAAGTTGGCCCGGACGCTGAGGATGGCTCCATGGCCTCCACCTCAGGTGCTAGAATGGCTCCAGTCACAATGGAGCAATGCCCCAGATGGGCAGAGCATCATCCACTAGTGGGCATGCCGGGTAGATCCCAGTCAGGAATGTGTGGGAATCTGTCTCTCTGCCTCCCCACTTCTGATTTCAGAAAAATACAAAAAATAAAAAATAAAAATAAATAAATAAACCTCAGTAAATGAACCATGGTAAATATTTTATTTTTTATTTATTCATTCATTCATTTGTTAAGCATTAGCTCTTTGTTAAGACTACTGTTATGTCTGGGTTGTTGTAAAGATGAATGAGATAGGGTGTTCTACCTGAACAGGTTTAATAGTAAGTGGCACAAAAGGTCGCTTCATGGGAGTGTCCAATTACACTCTATAAGATTTGCCTCGTAAGTTCTGACAGATATTGTAAATACCCTTAGTATCACTTAATCACTAGGCTTTATCAATCACAATTTTCTCTGGGACTTCTTAATCTATTTTTATTTGTAGCCTGTAACACCACAGAAAAGAGGATCTCACTCAAGTTTACTACTTAGCTCTAGAAAAATATATCTATACTTCCTTAAGACAGGCTCCCAAGTTCCACAGAGCATGGGCAACAAGTCTTTAATGCATGAGAAGAAAATACATGATGCTTATTTGATTATACTATGAGGGTCTCATTTGGTGAAGCTTCTCTTAGCTCCTTTTTACTATGGGATTAGTGTATTTATGATGTATTCTGCATAAGAACTTTATTTTGCTGAAAAAAAAGGCTTCAAAAATGTTTCTTAATATGTTTCATTCTATATAATAGATTGCAAGAAGAAAAAATTGAGGTGATCAAAGGTAAGGAGAGGTACAAAATTATTCAAAATAAGTGCTGTTGCTGCTTTTTGAGGCTCTACATTCTGCCTGAGACATGCAGTCCTGACAATATATACAGAGTGAGAAGAGGGACTTTTCCATTAATTGAAGCACAGTAGCAACCTAGGACTTCCAGACAACTGACCAGATCAGTCAGTTCTTATCCACTATGACTATGGGATTTGCATTTCCTTTCTGAAGTCATGAAAGGATGGACAAAAGAAAGAGAATTCCTACAACATGTGGTCATTTACTTACATTTGTAGAAAGGTAATTTCTTATAATTAAATTCAGACTCCAAGGGATTAAAACAAATGATGAAAAAGGGGAAAAAACACTGTAAGCACAATCTAATAAAGTTTAATAATAGTTTATATTCTAAATTAGATTGAAAAGGTTCGGGAATTAAAATGTTGAGGGAAGAAACACTATCAAGGGGCTTATAATTTTAAGGAGTCAGGGAGTAAAGTGAGAAACATGTATTTCTTTAAGTAAAATGTAGGCTTTGGTTTGAAATTTAATGACTATGAAAGTAGTTTGAACATGATTTTTATGTATACTTACCCTGAAACAAGTTTTTACAATATATACATACTAAGTCTGCACAAAAACTTAGGTCTGTACTGTGTACCATGCATTCTAGACAAGACCGTGTGATTGAAGAGATAATGAACTGTTAGACCAAGAAATGGAATCTCTCTTGGGAAGCAAAAATGCATCAGGAGACCTCTTATTTTCATGTGTTAGCAAAGTAAAGCCTATAAGTGGTCTTTGGCAGGAGTTTACATAAGATAATGAATAAGGAATATGAAAGCTTATACTTCATTAGGCTGACAAGAAATCAATCACATTTGATGAACGAGTAAGTTAGATTAAATGCCAGGGAGTTCTCTGTGAGTGCATAAATCTGATCCACCTTTGTGCATAGGTCAGACAGGTACTGTGCTTATAGGCACTACTCACAATGTCAGTTGCATTGGAGTTCATTGAAAAGCACTTTCAGAAGCAACCTATTCACTCTTTTGAAAATGTGTGTGTGCACATCTTGAGCATTCTTTGAATTGTTTGTAGTAGCAGCTTAATTGCTGCTGCTTGGCTTCTTGGGCTCTATTACTATCAGTTGCAAGAAAATGTTATCATCCTAATAATAATAATAATATGTTATGGAAGGAAAGCATGACATGATACCACATTGGATTGTAACAGAATTTGGAAATCCAGTTTGGACAAAGTAGTATGGTAGGAAGAACCACTGGACCATGTATCAACTGATATTTTAAAGGAAATCCGCTATTTTTTCTGCTTTCAGAGCAAGCTATGTCACCTCAGATGAACTATTCAATATATTATCTCCATCCATGATCAGCTTCCTTGTTTGCGAGGTCATTCACTCTTTCAATGTCTGTTCCTCTAACAATAGGTTTAAATTTTTTTTTCTAACTCAAATTTTATGGATCTATATCATTACATAATTTTTCTAATTAAATAATATTTAATAAAAGAATGGTAATTTAGGGACCAAGTAACCCCTGATGGGACAGAGAGTATATTTATTAGCAATACTAGAATAGTAAGCTTAAAATTTTTATGTGATGTTTGCCAAGAATTTTAAGATTATAATATTAGAACATTAAAAATATTTTTTAACTCTGACTTCTGTAGGAAACCACAGTCAGACCTGATTTTAGGATTATTTATGCCTTAAGAAGAGGATTTGTTGTGAGCACAAATGAATTATAATAAGAAGTGTAAGCTAGTAAGAAAGCAAGACATGTCAATTGTAGAATAACCTTACATGTATGAACTTCATCCAAGATTATAAAATACACAATGGATTCTAACTCTGTTAGGATGACCATCTTGTTTTTTCCTTTCTAAGTACATCTTCATGCTTCTCAGTAATTTACTTATCAAACACTAATGGAATACAGTACTCATTACATGCAAAGCTCAGAGACATAAATGCTGTCCTTAAGGAGAAATATTGCTATATGTACTCATTAGATTTTTGTTGACCAATAGACTGATGGTTGGAGATAATCCTTTACAAGAAGACTAGTTTGGAAGTGAATTCTTGCAGATGCTTTACTTTCTTGATTTTGTGCTAAATTCAAGATGGCACTTTGAAAATTATCAGGGTGCCAGAAAATCTGCTTGGGAATAAAATGTGGAAAGCCACTACTCCATTTTGCTGCTATGGAGAGTCTGTCTTTATGATAACTCAGAAGAAAACAGGACCACTATGTTCTTAAAATAGTCCAAGAGAAATCATTTATGATAAAATATTATATCGTATTGTATATTTCTGACAGCAAGTCAGTTCTCTTGACCAGTAAACTTCTTTTTTAAGTTTAAGACTATTTCAGCTTATTCTATCCTAGTAGAAATAGAATACAATTGCTTAGTAACATACCTGCCATGGCCTTCTAGAGTTAGAGCTGGTTACCAAATTATTATAAGCCATCTCGTCTCCAAGTTATCTCTTTATCTTTTCCAGCTAGGACTTTAGTTCTGATTTATTAGCTAGTTTTTATGAAAAACCTTCTTGGAAGTTTCCTATAATCATATTTCTATGCTGGTGAATTTTTTTAAATGTCATCTAAATAGAAAATAATATATAAAGATGAACAGGGGTCGTAGGACTGGAAAAGAAAGACAATTCACTCATAAACTATTCCAGAGGTAAGTGCTAAGGAGATTGGGTATACCTCAGGATAGGGTGGGACCTGAGGGAGTTCAAGTAGGCAGCTGGAGCAATTGGACCCATAGGCATAAGAGATTTGGTATAGTCTTTAGGGGCTGTGCGCAAGCCTATTACTATGAGCCAATTCCTTCAGCTTCTATCACTATCTCACACAATAGTAACTCAGTGTGAGTAGGGAGATTTTTTTTTATATGGGGCTTGCTAATCAATTGTTCCAAAGGAATGCAGTAAAATGGTACATGATAGAACTCTGACCCAATTTCTTTTTTATTCCCAAATATGAATATTCAGTGCAACTTGAACCAAATGGGTGTGGTGGTAGGAAGAGGCAGATTAAGGTTGGTTGAGGCCCCGGGATGCAGAAGAAAATATTGGGCCCTTTAATAAAAAGAGAGAGACAGGGAAAATAAAAATACATATTAACCATATTTTTAAATAAATAAAAATTTTAGGTATTAATGTTAAAATTGCCAGATGAAACCAAATATTTTGTCATTAGAAAAAAGTGTAAAGTTGAAGTTTTGTGGGGTCCTTCAGAAGTCGGGGGCCCAGGGCGCACCTGGTGTGCCCACCATTAAATCTGCCTCAGGTGGTAGGGAGTTCCTTAACTTAGGATTTACCTATCGAGATTATAAACGTCATTTAAAATACCTGGAACCTGACAGTTTTTACATGGGGCTAGTTTTATAATGTAGATATATTTCATACCAGTGTTTTCAAGATTTACTTGTTCAAATCTTTTACTATTATGCAATTCTGTATTCAGAAAAGCAAACTGTTGTCATCACAATGAAAAGAAGGCAGATATTTTCCCTGTTTTCTTTTATCTCAGTGGTTGGTTTTATATTCTCAGGCCTTCACTTAGGGGACTAAAATGGTTGTCCATATTGTCACTGGCAGTGTGATTCAGAGCTGGTCTTGGCAGCTACTGGCCTAGTGTGACCAACTATTCAGGTTTGCTTGGGAAATCCTGGTCTTGTATTTTGTGTCTTCAGATTCCATTTATTCAAATCATGGTACACAGTACAGACCTAAGTTTTTTTTATCTCTAAATCAAATCATTTGCATAAAATTAGAACGGCTTAATGCACCTTTTCCAATAAACATATTTTTAATAGAGAATGTCAATGTCTTTTAACCTACCCAAGAGTGTGTTATGTAAGGGGCACTGGCAGGAAAAAAAAATGGAAAAAGATATTTTGAGTCACTGGACTGCTGACTCTAATTTGTACCTTCAGACTCTATATATTCATAAGCTCTTACACAAGGTCCTTGCTAGCCCTAAATCTAAGTTTAATTGTCTACAGTGTTATGGCTGATGATTCACACTATTGTTGGCTTTTGAGAGTAAAATATTTCTTTCTAAAAACATAAATAATTTAAATTATTACTATCTGCTTCAATGTGCAAGAGCCATTCCATCCCCCCCATTCTGTCTAACGTTAGAGAAAGCAATTACTCTTCTCAGTGTGTACCTCGATTTCATAAATATTAGAAGAGAGTACAATTCAGTTTATACCCATTGTAAGGCTGGCTGTAAAATTATCTTAATGTAGGGGTTGATATATTAATATTCATAAACTTTTAAAATTCTGGTTTCTCTTTATTTTCAGTCATTTCTTTTCTGGATTATAATGAATATTAAAAAGAGGTTCTTTTTTATAGAAGCATTATATTGAAATAAACTTTTCCCCAATTAGATTTATAGATATGGTATAGATTACTGGGAAGCAAATTTGAGGATCGGGAGATCTGGTTTCTTGTCACAACTCTGTCATGTGTTTGCCATGTGATCACTAACTGATATACAAAAATCCCCCAAAGCCTATCTTACCTGGTCCCTTATCACTCTACTACCGGTACCTCCTTTGTGTCTTCCTACCCATTTTATAATTATTCTATAGGAAATCCCTATTACATCAAGAACCATAGCATGCTATATAGTCCTTGGTCTCTCCTTTTATGTTTCCTCCAAAGTCATAGCTAGATATGTTTCTTTTTCATCTTAGGAATTATGATTATACCTGGAATTAGGATAAACGCAAGATTTATCCTAATTCCAGGTATATTATAGACACATAAGGCTTACTGAATTAAAAAATGAAAATCATAGTCTCTGCTATACATTTCTGTCCTCATCTACAAATGGAGAAAAATCATTTTCTCTGGCTCTTTCAAATTCACAAGGCAGATAAGTGATTCCACAAAGGAGGTCTTGCCTTTTTAAAGTCGTCTTCTCTAACTCCCTGTTTAAAGGCACCCCTACCTGCGACATGTCTGTCCCATGTCATTTTATATCCTTTTATCCTGTATTATTATCTTTATTGCTTATTTTTTTTTACTTTCCTTCCAGAATGTTAGCTCTATCAGGCAGGTACCTTATCTGTCTTGTTCTAGCTGGCATCTGTTGTTCCTTTTAGAGAGACACATAGTAGGTTCTTAACACATACTTGAATGAATAATGTACTTCCACATGTGGCATTGGGAAGATTCTAATTCAGTAAATGTAAATTCCCTATATTTTACTATGAAAATGCATGATGTGTTGTCATAATGATGTTTTTTCAATGACATTTTTATCATTAACCTACTCTGAGACTCCTCCTTTGTTTATAACAAGAGAATACAGTATATGCTAAATGAATATAAGTATCTTATTTAATGATAATTTTTTATTTATATTTTTGTAAATCTGAATGTAGATGCCCACATAATTTGTAGAATTGGAGTTTTATAGTCTGATCCTAAATTTTTTTTAATATTGGGTCTTTTGTACCCTCTGTGTTTTAAGGACATTTATGTAAAACTTACCGTTCTAGATGTGCGTTGGTTTGAAGTTGCCATCAAGCAGTGATTGACCCAGTCATTTCTCATGTTTATTTCCACACCTAATCAATGAGGATGTTGTGGAGAAATATGTGAACATGAATATCACAATTACATACACGTAGTATTAGAAGAGAGCTATTGTCTTTGTACTTAGGAATAGAGCCACTGTATGTTTGTGCGTAATTTGGACTGCAAACAGTATCTACAGGGAGCAAGAGTTTTGTATTCTACAATATTATTTCATTTTACATAGTTATTTTACAGGCTATTAACAATAAGCAACCTCCAGTATCTGTTGCCTTGAAAATAAGAGCTGTTAGAAATCTTTTAACTATGGGTTTGATTAGGAGCCAGATGTATAAATTCAACCAGGGGACTTTATCCTACCATGCATGATTCACCATATCATTCAGAAGAAAATAATTTAAGACAAAACTGAGGAAAAAAAGAGTGGAGCTAGGCTTCAACCAGTCACACTTCTCAGGATCAGCTGCAGGCTTCCAAATGAGGGTTTGTTTAATGTAAAAAGGAAAAAATCTTGAGATATATTTAATAAAAGATTCTACAATGGGTGCTACACAACCCATCCCCCACCTCCTATATCTTAATCTACTTATTTGAGCTATGTGAAATGCTTAATATCAAAGTGGCCCTTTAAAATTTATTATGCCAATGGTGGGTATTTACTCATTGAAAAGTCAGGTATCTATAATGAATAACATTTTAGAACAGAAAGCATGGAGTCCAAACACATTTAACTTACCTTCTCAGATTCTGGATTAGTTTTGAGAGCTGCTGATCTGAATAGGCACCAAACAGGTTAAAATTTTAACACATTACACATTAAATGTTATCACTGCCATTTTTGTTGAATCACGTGGCACTTTCTTCATATGCATTAAAAGTTAACTGACCCTCAGAGAGCTGGCCTTAATTGTCAGGTATTCAGCATATATGTTAAAATTTCAGGTAAAATATAAAGATTCACATTTAAAATTAGATTTTTCTTGTTTTTTAGAGAAATACAAGAAAATTATTCTTGAGGGATATTATATACTATAGTGTGAGGGTGTATAGAGGGTTCAGTATAATTTATATTAGTTGATATTTACATTATATAGATATAAACAATTTACTTTTTGTTTTTACTTCATTTCAAAGTCATTCAAAACAAAACATGGTATTTTATAAAAGATAAAGTGGTAAAAAGCAAATTTTCCTTAGGTTTGTTATCATTCTTGGTTATGCTGAAAACCAGAGTGCAAAAATTCCAAATAATGTGGAACCTGAGATAACATTATCAATTTAAAAATGAATTCTGTAAATAGGTCAAGAAAAATATTCTTTGTTCTAAAATTTGGAATGTAAATAGTAAAACAATGTTACCTATTATCTCTTGAACTTTGTATTCTAGGGTTAAATGTTGGTAGAAAAGTAGGCTATGGGATGGTTTATATTTTATTTTTCAAATATTTTCTTTGATCTTTATAGTAAGAGAAGAGGCTGGTCTGCATAAAGCATTTATATCTGTTAACTTAGTTCTGCTATTATTTTAGGTTCAATAGTATTTGTAAAGCATATTATAAACAAAAGACAATTTCACTTTTTTCAAATTCAAGGCTTTCTTATGCAGACTTCTCTAAAAACAGTGTTAAACTGATAGTGCATGTTTGAATCAGATTTATGGGCTAGAATTTGAAAGTATAATACTTTTTTTGATGTTTTAAATATCTATGGCCTATATATTAAAATTTCATATTGTTAAACTCAGTGAATTTTGGTACTCTAAAGATATGTTATGAAAAATCAAAATTAGGTAACTGGCTTGAAAGTGTTCTAAACTTTGGATAGGAAAATGCAAATGGAAGGTTACACTGTCATCCTCATCTTCTCAGGACTCAGGGTCAGCGTCAGTCTCCTCCCAGCCCACAGTGGGAGCGTCTGTTTCTCTCCACGTGGCAGGGCAATGTTTCTTATTCTACACATACGTGTAATTTTCTCTAGTGTCTGTTCACATCATTTTCAGACAGAGAAGTCAGAGAAAATGACAGCAAGAATAATGGAGCTGGATTATTTTTTCATGTCCTTTCTAGGGATATGGCTTGTCTCTTTTATTAACATAAAAGATGTTTTCTTATACTGTATAGTAACCAACTTGACATACAACTTTAATGTATTTGAAAATAAAAATAAAGCATTTTTCCTAATTAGACCATAGGTCTTTGGATTGAAATGTTATTAACCTCCTAAGCCTTGGAAGTGAAACTACATTTCTCCTAAATTAAGGAAAGTTTCTAAATGTTACATTGAGGTTTTTCTATGTATTTTAAACATCTGAAGACTGAGCTATACAAAAGGGTTATGAATCACAAAGAAATTCCTTCAAAAGTATACAAATCATCTCCCTCTTTAAAAATTAAGTTTAAAATCAGTAGAGTTAAAAAATATATACTTTCCTTAAGAGTTCATTTTTTAAAAAATATTTGGTATGATAATCCAACGGCATGGATAAAGTTTATAAATAAACTTCATTCTGATAAAATAAGCCCTCCTTTATTTGGTCATTCATTTTTACGGCACTTACAGTCTGTTTAGAATTCCAAACTCTGTTAGATAGTTGTTTTAAAACTACATTATGTTTCCAAACTATCTGTCTCGGTAATGATCACAAGTTGGTCGCTATATTAAAATTCATGCAATTAAAATCATTTTAACGTGTTGACTTTAATACCTAAGTTGAAGAATATTCATTTTCTTATTTTATCTTCTTAATACAATCATCCACCATAAATGATTAAGATAATTACCATTGCTTATTACACAACAGAAATAAGCACAAAATAAACTAGGTTTTATAGTTTAATTTGAGAATGATTCATTTCCTCTTTTTCTTATTAACTGGATCTTCATAGACTTTTTTATTTTAAAGAATCTTTCTTATATTTGAAAAATAGTGTATTTTGAACATTATATTATTCAATTTAATGCTTTCAAGACCATAGCAAGCAAAATTCCTGAGATTACTATTGCCAATATTTCAATTTAATGAGATTAAAAACCTTTTTAATTATTAAAATCCTGCTGTTTTCAAATATCAAGAGTTATTAACAATGCCTTAGTTTATGTTTGGATATATATCTTGACCTTTCCTCATGTTTCTAATATTTGCTTCTTTTCCATTATAGTTGGTCTTAGAAAATATTTTATTGTCAGCAAAATTACTTTTATCCCAGGGAGCTAGGCTCTTATTTACTATATTACACTGAATTTCATTTTGATTAACACATCCTTTACAATGCGCAACTCTTGACCGGAGTGAAAAGCAATTCTGTGTGGTTGAGTTTCTATTTAGTATGCCTTGCAAAAATATCTTCAGGTAAAAATAGTAATATATTATTAGGTCCTTATAAAATTAAGCACATTTTATCAGAAAAAGTTCCAAGATGTTTTAAATCTTTGCCTTTATACCAAATCACGTATATGATGATGATTACTGCTTAGCTAAATATGCGAGCTAAACTTGAGAGACAATTTTAGCAAAAGTAATGATTGTTCATATTAGGCAGGAAAATGAATGCTTTAAAAATATCTTCTCAATGGAATTTTAAATCTCACAGCCAGTAGCTATCATTAAAATAACAGATATTTTGAGGATTCATAAACCCACTTAATATTAACTGAAATGCCAATTTTTCCTATGGGATTGCCCTTTCATTTTCTGTTTTTATCCTGGTAAAGAAGTCTTGACCCTAACATTTAAATTCTAATATGTGATCTTTAACTGCCCAAGAATTACCTTATGAATATCCCAGCAGTACAATGTGGTGTGTGTTAAAATTTCCAGAATGTGTAGTTAGGTCTGCCTTACACCTCTCCCCAATACTGAAATTGGGTAAATCATTCTCAGGGCTTAGAAAAGAACATTAAATTTGATACTGGTTTCACTATTTACAATGGGTTTTGTGAAGAAAAAAAATAAAACTGATGTATTGTTTATGCACTTTGAGTACAATTATGATCTTATTGAAAAAGTGTGGGGTCCAGCTAACAAATTTAAATCTCAGATTGTGGTATAAACAATAAATACACTGTGAAATGTGGTATGGGTAAAATTTTTCCACAAAATATACCCCTACAAAGACCAAAATTTCCTCTCAAGCTCCTTATAGCTGAAACTTACCTTTGATCATTCCAATCTTTTAACCTGAATACATTTATACGCTACCCTTCAATTCTTCCATAAAGAAATAGACATACTTCTGAATCTTTCCATTAGCTTTCAAGAGTTCTTTCTTGGAAGTAAATATTTGTTATCTTTAAAATTTTCAAATAAAATTTTCTTTTACTTTTAATAAAGCATGCACATTAGACCTTTTAAATATAAAGGCTTATGGTATTTTTGATTTTATGATATACTAACTTTACTAAAGATAAAATAAGCAATAAATTAATTACAGAAAATTATTTATTTAAAATGTAAAACACTCAGCACTAAACATAAAAAATTTTGCTGAGATAATATTAGTCAGAGTTAATACTTAACATAGTACAATTGATGGATTTCCAGTTTTTCAGTTTATTCTTTTTTTTTTCTTTCAATTTATTCTTTTACTTACATAATAAAGCCATAGCAAGTTTTTTTGGGGGGGAGGGGCTTATGGAAGATTTAAATTGATATAAGACTAGTTAATGGAAAATCTGATAAACTTGTTAGTTCAATGAATTTTACTGTCTCAAATAAAGTCATAATTGCCAATATTATTTAATTTCGGCAGGTTTCATTAATTGCATGTTTTCTATTATAATCTTTTAGAGTATTAACAGTTTCTTTTTCTACTAATTTATTGAAGTTTATGGGCACAAATTGCTTTCCTTCAGTGTTCATAAACATTCTCCTGTACCTATAATTAGAATATTAATATTATTGAATTAATAAACCAGGATTAAAATCCCACATCTTTATATAATAATATTTCTAGTCTTTGAATAATATTGGGAGTTGCTGCTGTTTGCTTTTAGTCATTATGAGGAATTCTATTGATTATTTATAAAAATCTATTATGATATATTTATGGTGTCACCCACATGGCATTGTTTATAGGCATTTTTCTATGAGGTCTAAGTTTTTCAAATATAGAGTTCTTTATGCTCATGTATTTTGTAAAGAGTATTCACAAACTATACTTGGCTCTGGTTCAAGATAGTTTATAAATTTGTTCCCTTAATTTTTAGAGGCAATGGATTCTTGTTGAAAATCTCTTGTCTCTTCGTGGCTGAATTGAGGTACTGGAAATTAAGTATTTAAAACAAACATTATCTCTTTTAATCAATATATGCTGTGATCAACATCCTATATAAGAGGTAACTGTGATCCCAATCCTAAACAAGATACTGGAGTCGGCCCCGGCCAGTTAGCTCAGTCAGTTAAGAGTGTCTTCCCAAAACAACAAGGTTGAGGGTTTGATTCCTGGTCAGGGCACACACGAAGCAACCAAAAAATGCACAACTGAGTGGAACAACAAATGCCTCCTTTTCCCCTCCCTCTTCTCTCTCTTCCTCTGTCTCTTTAAATATCAATAAAAATTAAGCCCTTCCCGAGGTCACCCGAAGAGTGTAGAGGTTTACGTTGGATTCCTGGGTTAGGGCACATACAGAAGCAGCTTGATGTTCCTGTCTCTCTCTCCCTGCTTCTCTAAACAAACAAACAAATAAATAAATAAATAAAGATAAAAACAAACAAAAATGATATTGGAGTCTACAAAATGTTCAGTAACAGCAAGAGTGACATTCAGAATCAAATCCATGGTTGTCTACTTCAATGCCCACTTTTTCCACTATGTCATACTTTATCTGTGGGGTACATTCTCTAGCGATGTTTTTTATTTAGGATTTATGATGATAAACATAACTGCTAAAGAGGAGTCACAAAACTTTTTTTCTAATTATTAAAGTAATGATCCTGACATTAACTGCTTTTGAGACTCTAGAAATCATAGCTCTACTTTTAAATTCTTAACATGTTTCATTTGGGATATCATTTATTCTAGTAAATTAACTTCACTCCTCTTTATGCTATACTTTAGACATACTCTATCTCTTGCCTAGGACAACTTAATTCTGCTTTAGAGTAAAAATGAGAAAATCTAGTAAAACTCAAATTATTTATATGATTTTTCATGTGGAGAGAAGGTACAGGCAATAATTTTTAAACATTTGAGACTAAAATAGTTGTATAATTTTTCCATTGGTACACACATTGTTTTATAATTATTATTTTAAAGAATAATTCTCCTACTATGAAATGGCCACACTAATCCTAATTTCTTGCTGTCACTCTAAAGTGTAAGGCAAAAGGGATATTTTATAAAGATTACTTTCAGTAATTATGTACTTTTGCTTTTCCTAAAAAAAATAGAAATAAGGTAAATATATTATTAATAGTGACTATGCAAATGCTGCTTATCCATTGCCTCTCTCCACATAAAAAATTTGATGAGTTAGGAAATAGATTGTAATGCCTTTAATACATTTTTTTGGAAATAAAAAAGAAACAATATAGGGAATCTATGATGAAAATAATCCCATTAAAATAATTGAACCACTTCTAGGGCTTGAAATTTTAAGTGTTATCATTATTCTACAAAGAAGACCTTTGAAGATGTTCAATGTGATGATTGAATTGGATATGACAGAGTCAATTTGGTTCTTGCAACTTTTTTACTAATCAAATCAATAAGGAAAGATGAGGCATATAAAGAGTGCATTTGACCATTAAGGGAACTGAAAAACAAACAACTATGCACTATATAATGATCAGTAAATACCAGATATGGAAATTGTCTACATAATTTTAATTTTCCTGTCCATCAGAAAGAAGAAAGATAAGAATGATAGATGAAGAATTACTACTGCAGAATTTTTAAGAGTTTTCTTTTAGGTATCACTCATTTTAAAACTACTCTGTCATATAGCTTTGGACAATGGGCAAGGCTAAAACTGATGAGCAATATTGCTCTTCTGTCAGTCACGGGATAAAGCAGATGTACAGTGCTTAGGCCATCCTAGCTTGATGCCTGTATTGGTGGTGGCCAAAGCTCTGCCTGGGCACATTAAAAAATAAAAGCTAAATAAAGTAAAAAATAAAAATTAAAAAATTAAAAAAATAAAAGTCTCATAAAATGCCATTTCTGAACTCATAACACATAGCCTTTTTATTATAAATATACAGCATTCAAGAATTATTTTATACAATAATCTTTATAATGTAGTACACTTAAGGGTTTAATCAATTTTAAAAATACAATGAAATGCTTGTTATGAATGAATACTTGAAAATTTAGACCCCTAACAGATTTGTCAAGAAACAATGTATGTATATATTAGTACCCTCATGTGTCTTAAAAGAAACTGACATATGACTTCCATATAAGATCATTTATTTTTCCAAATATAGGCTATCTATCCTATTTAAAACTAATGTGGGTTTATTTGCTTTTGTTTTTAAAATGCATACTTCCTGGCCCTGGCTGGAGACCTCCACTGGTTAGAGCATTGGCCCGATGTGCAGAGGTTGCATTTAACCCTGTCATGGCATATACAGATAGATGTTCCTCATTTCTTTCTCCCTCCCTCACTGGCTAAAATCAATCAATAAAAAATAAAAACATAAAAAATGAAATAAAATGCATACTTTCTGAAAAACTTCAAACACTCTGAATATGTGTTATTTACCATCCCCCATGATTTTAGAAGCTGTCTATATAAATGTTATCAAACATTTTATCTTTTTATATCATGTATGTTCTTTGATAATTGAGAAAATGTATGTTTTATCAAGTGGCAAACATCTTCTTTTCTTTTTCTTTTCTTAAGTGAGAAGAAGGGAAATAGTGAGACAGACTCCCGAAAGTGCTAGGATCGGGATTCACCTGGAAACACCTGTCTGTGACCTAAGCTCAAATTCCAACCAAGCTATTTTTAGCAACTGAGGTCAACAGTCAGACCAACCATGCTATCCTCAGTGCCAGGGGAAACACTCAAACCAATCGAGTCACTGCTGGTTGTGAAAAAGGAAGGGGGAGAGAAGCAGATGGTCACTCCTCTTGTGTGCTCTGACTGGGAATTGAACCTGGGATGTCCTTACACTGGGCCAATGCTCTATCCACTGAGCAAACCTACCAGGGCCGCAAATCTTTTCTTACTAACTTCTAAGAACAGAATTGCCTAACAATATCACTTAGACACTGCTTTGAAACTCCATAGTACATTTTACTTTATAATCACTCAAAATTGAATAGGATGAGGTCTCTCTACGGCCGCATAACTAATCACACATTGGACAGATGAGGCAATACGCATTTATTCCAAGTATTTCCATATATCCCTATTCATACTATTCTGACTGCTTGAACATGTTATTCCCATAAAATACTCAGTTCTCATAAAGCTTATGAATTTATTTCTCTACTTTTCAAGGTATCCCTAAGGAGGCAACATGTACTGTGACAGGCCTAAAAGGTACATTTAAATGAAAATATGCTTATTAGTGTATTATACTTTATACGGTAGCTATAATTCTGAAAATTTCAGATTATTTAAACTTCTTGGAAACAAAAACTAACTTGCATTAAAGTTGCTTACTATTTAAAAATATTCTAATATATTTTCCTTCTAATTTTAATTTATACATTTGAAATCTTTATGTTTTCAGTCAAGTGAGATAATCCTCAATTCATTAACCTTAACTTAGTGGTTTGAGACTGAACAGTTTTATATTGCTCCATGTTCTGAGAAATAGGAATAAAATTAACACCTACACCTTACAATATTGTGAGAATGAAAGAAAGAATAAAAGTATACTCTATATCTATATGGTAGAATATAAATGCCAATTTTATAACCTCATCACATGTTGGGAAATCATTTGTAAAACTTTTTCTAATAATACTTGAAAAAAATTTTTACCTACTTTTGTATTAAAGAGCCCACAAAAATTTAATTATAGTTCAACTTTTTAAATATACTTAAGTCTTAATGGAAATAAAATTTATGCTACAGAGATTGGAAATATAATAACATTATACCTGTAACTTTGCTTTTCACAAACATTTGATGTTATATAAAGAGGTGTGATAAGTTTAGTTATTAGTCTATTGTTTCACCTACAGAAAAGTGATGGAATTCTTATACAGTTAGCACAAATAATTTACTCTCAGTTCAAAACTAGAATCAGTATGTACATAGAATAGTCTTAATGTTATAATTCAAAAAATAAGGATTGTGTATCTGCACTTTTGTTATCAATTTTGTGCTTTTGGATATAATACTGTGCTTAAAATATAAAAATTGGTGGAAGTCTCTTCCTTATATGATTTCTTCATGTTGGAATAAAATGTGATGCAGGTAGAAGTGAAAAAGAAAAAATTATATCCAAAAATTTTGTATCTGTAATATTTGGTGTAATAAAGATATGGGGTAATAGTTTCAGCATAATGTACTAACACAATTTTTGTAGTATCATTACATTCTACATGGTATTTCATTGATAATTTAATTAGTATATATCTTTGGCTATCACCATCAATGATAGTATTAATTGCAAATCATACTTAAGACCTGAGAAACCTACAATATGAAAATACACAACAGAGGTTATATTACATTGTCATCAACCTCTGTATGCCTAAATAAAGCCAAGGTCTCAGAATGAGGTGTCCTTGGCGGCTCAGTTGTCTGACTTGATTATCTGGTCACTCTTTGAAAGACTGGTTCTCCAGTGCTTTGCCCTATAACACCATCTTTTTCCTTTTGTCTAAGCTACAAAGTTAGAATATCTGACTTTGTTCACAATAAAGAAATCCAGTTGAAAACTAATGCCTAACAGATTGTTTTGTACAGAAAATATTTTTTAACATATTGATGATGACTGGATCTATTAATATCAAGAATTCTTTCCAGAAAGTTAAACAAATCTATTGTTATAATCATCTAAAAAACCTTCAAATATCATTAATAGGTAGATGAAAAAAACAAAAATAAAAAAATAATAAAATAAAAACAAATTGAGATGCCAACTAAAAGAAATGATGGGTTTAATTTTTTAAAGCTACTCAATTACCCTAAAAGGAGTAGTTCTTAAAAGGGACAGATTACAAGGAAACTTTTTAATTTAAAAAGTCCTAAGAAAAGTTTTAAAAGTTCACAGTAAGTCCCTTTATGTTAAAAATTACATTAAAATTATAGGTATGTTAAGATAATGAACAATGGTTATACTTAGCTATCTGCTAAAACATATAAAAATTAGTTCTATAAATAGAAAAAAATGAATTTTATAAAGTTATCTAATTTAGATTAAGTCTTCACAGTGCATACAGCAACAATTTTTTCTAGAATTCATGAAGTCAAACTTTACAGTTGCCTTAAAAGTTTTCCCTCTACTGGCAAAGTAATGAGAATCCAATTTAAATGTTCTAATTGGGTATTTGGCCTTCTGAATCTTTTTATAAAACAAGTAGTTTGAATGCAAACAGTCCTGATAACAGCCTCTACCCTCTATCTGCTGTGTATAACCACTTCTCTTTCCCTCAAACCATAATCTTAATATAGGACAGAATTATTAAAGACTTTAAAGAGTTGTGTCTGCTGAGTGATAAATTTATTAGCACTTTTTACTAGCAACTTGAACCTCAAAGAATATATCCCATATATAACTGACTGGAGAAAGTTTTTCATTTTTATCCTAAGATATTTTGAAAAATGATGGTTAGGCTTTTACTAGTTTCAAAAAAGTTCTTTAGTTGTCTTTATTTTTTCAAATGCATATGTTAATTTGTATCCTGCTGCTAAATTTAAAAATTATAATTCAATTTCTGTCTACATTTTAAACCCTAAAAATAATAGTTTATAATACGATTTCAGCATGGAATGGTCTCACAAGTCTATGGGCTTCTTCTCATAAGAGCCTTTTTCAACATTTATCTCAAAATAGACAAAATATGGGAAGTACCAAAAAATAATCAAAGCCATCCAAGATATTTAGGTGTGTGTGTGTGTGTGTGTGTGTGTGTGTATAAAATTTATTAAGTGAGAGGTGGGGAGGCAAGACTCCTACATGTACCCCAACCAGGATCCACCCAGCAAGCCTTGTAAAGGGTTACTCTACCCATCTGGGGCCATTGCTCCATTGCTTGGCAATCAAGCTTTTTTGGTGCCTGAGGCAAGGCCATGGAGCCATCCTCAGCAGCTGGAGCCAACTTGTTCGAACCATTCGAGCCATGGCTGCAGGAAGGAGAGAGAGAGAGAGAGAAAGAGAGAGAGAGAGAGAGAGAGAGAGAAAGAACAAAGTGGGAGGGGTGGAGAGATAGATGGTAGCTTCTCCTATGTGCCCTGACCAGGAATCAAATTCAGGGCTTCTACATGCCTGACTGACACCCAACCACTGAGCCAACCAGCCAGGGACATATTGAAGTATCTTTAACACAGTACTTTATATACTGACTTGATCTATATTAGTATTTTAAAAAAAATATATAGCATTAAATTTGTGGAAATTTTGAGATCAGGTTTGGGTCAGACTAATTAAAGAAAAAACTGATATAACTACCTTCATTTCAAATACTAACAAGAAATAATATTTTTATTGTTGACCAAAAGCTATAAAATTGGATTAGCCAATAGTGACACTTTTAGAAAATCCTTCAAGTTTTTCTATGTCGTATCTCCCAAACCATTTTATTAATAAAAACAAATTTGTAAATCCAAAGACTTCATTACAATTTGAATGTTCTTTGTATTTCAGGAAGATTGGAATACTCATCTGATTCCTAAATCAAAAGCTTAGCATCTCTGTTCAAGTAGACTGACAACTTAAATTTAGTATATCTATCCTTTAACAAAACAGGTCTTTTTTATAAAATGGGGACTCTACATTATTAAATAGCAGAAAAAAATACCCTAAAACATTAGTATTCAACATGCCTTATTATAGTCAGAATTCAAGAGAAATGTATTTTATATAACAATTTTAATCATAATGTATAAATCACATTTATAAAGATTGAGTGACTGTGGTTCAGAAGAGTCCATATTTCTTGTTTCTTTACATAAAGCAGTAAAATATGTGAATCAAATGATCTTTTGATTATCAACCATTTGAAAATGATTTAACTAATTTGTTGTTCTTTTTTTATCTTATACTGAGTTAAAGCTGATGCAAGTTAGTCTTCGGGGTAGTGGATAAATGATATGATTTTGGGGGAAGAAAAGTGTTGTATTTCATAAAAATTCTTTAGTCATTTCATAGAGGTAAATGCACTTGGATGCTAAATACTTGATATTTTTTTTTTGTATAAATGCAGACCTACCTTGACTTCCACAATAAGCCTCTATTAATTTCCATGAGACAATGTTTTCACAAATGTAAGGCAAAACAGATGTTAGATTACTTAACAGAACTCATAATTTAAATAATTAAAACTAATTTGTGTTTAAAGCTATTTGCAGATTTATTAGAGAAACAAATACAAATATGCATTTCTACAGAACTGTTTTTTTTCCAAAATGAGCTTAAAACTTGTTCCACAGTTTATACTTGTTTATATATCTATAGTAACCCAAGTATTGGCTTCTGTACCACTTGTAATGAGACAATTGCCCTTCCATTGCAATTATAAAAACTATTAAAAAAAAATTCGGCACATACACGTTGAATAGTTTTCCTTAAAAAAATAATCTAATCAAAATATTGAATACTTTAGATTTAAACAATATTTTATTTACAAATCTGATTTGATGTACTTTATTAATTACACAAGGTAATGCTTCAATTTTCAAAAACAGTTTGTTTGTTTGTTTTTTAATATAGACCAGTGGAATGACATCCTGTCTAGTAATATGTACTACACTTCAATTTTTTTTCAAAATTAACATGACAAGTTTTCTAATACTTTCAATTATTTTTTAAAAAAGTTATTTAATTGGGGCACATATCTGATGAAACAAAAAATAACATGCAGTTTTCCAAAAATAATGTTAAGGTAATATGATACTTACCCTTTATGTAATAAGACATCTATGAACAACAGTGTATAACAATATTATGTATTTATGTTTATGAAAAACCAAGCAGGAAGGAAGCAAAATGAGTTCATCCTGTTTTCTAATCATGTGCAATTTCATATGGCTGTTTGCATCATTTCAATAAAGTGTATACATTAAATTTATAAGACTGCATTGCACTCAAAATTATTATGAATCGCCATGCTTGCCCTGTATTTAATGAGTGATGAATTTCTCCTACTAACAGAGTAACTGGTCTCAAATCGTGTCTGTGGATGTAAAGAGTATTAAATTATATTTTCATCTCCTTTCAACTGCTAGCTTGGAAAGTAAGAATTCCCTTCTTGAATACAGAGTAAATAAAATTTACTTAAGAACTCAGTGAGGAATTAGCATGTGAATCA